>NC_041813.1:23001051-23301051 GCF_900964775.1 Scleropages formosus
TTCATTGCTCCTCAGTGTCTACTGTATGTGTGTTTTATTAACATCTTCTGGTACTAGATACTAGACAGCTTTCATGTTATTACACTCTGTAAGACAAGGACAATGTCTGCGGGATTCTGTGTAAATCTCAGCGAAAACATTATGAACCCATTTCAAGGTAGGATTTACTCCAAGGGAATCTGCAAGAAATTGAGGTTCAGAGCTTATCCTGTGTCCCAAGGCAGACTGAAGGTTGAAAGAAACCCCAAACAGAACAAGACCTTCTTCATTGTCCAGAGCTTTACAGTGACTTGTGTTCCACACCAACTGCGCCCTCCCACTGATCAACGCACCAAGCTGACTGATGGTCCTCTATTGTCTTGACCCATGGTCACTGATAGTCATCCTGACTTTAAACACTTGACAACATTTTTCTTTCCAAAGAGCTCGTTTCTTATTAAGCAGTCATGAGTTTTAAACTAGAAGTTAGGAACCCCATAAACCGTTTTGCTTTGACGACATGATTTTTATGGGTGTTTGTAACCCCCACGGCAAAGCCAGTGGACACTAGTCTTCCATTTACCCCAATGGTAAAAGCACCTAAATCAAGTTTAGAAGCTATATTCAACCATCATACAGTGTGACACTTGCACGAAATTCTCAAATAAAAGATATTTCATGGTTCACAAGTTCCATCAGCTCTACACTGGAACACACTAAACATGTCAACAACTACAGCCCCAAGAAGCTGTGCTATACCTTTTCTCCCCCCCGATTCTATCTAGGTATTTCAGGTGTAAAGTAGATGACAACTCAAGGGATAAAATTTTGTCAGATTAACACTGGTTTAGGTGCCTGTGAAGCCTTTTAATCAAGTTCCAGTCAATACCAAACAAGACTGACGTAAGACATTTGACTGACCTGACGTGAATTTCATCTCATAGTGTTCATCAAAAGAATACAGGTCTTATTCTTTTCAGCTTATGATTTAACAGGGGCCTTGACTGACTGTCAACCTACACATACAAAATACACATATCCATATAAATATCCAAACATGTGCTTCCATACAGAAACAATCAAAAAGTATCACTTAGAAGAGTGAAGATTACCATGCGAAGGGTGAAGATTACTTCTGTATTATGAGTTAGATGGGCTATTATTATGAGGCTTAATTAACACAGTAGTGATTTTCCGCGGCCAAGCTCGTGCCTTTCCCTACTGTCTAGTGCCGTTTTCCCAGAGGAAGAGAACCACGGACCATGACGTCGCCCTTGTAGACTCATCCCTCTGGCCTTGCACGAAAAGGGATCTAACCAGGTGCATGTGTTTTTACACAACACGGGAGGAAACATGGGCTTGGCACTCATTGTGAAGCTCAGCACCATCAGCCCCAGGGACTAGGCGAGACAGACTGGTACTGTGAAACCTGTAACCATATAAGGACCTCAGACTCACATACAGTTCCTCTGTCAGAGTCACGGTCTCCTGATCAGACCTCAAAATCACCTTAACTCTTTGCAATACTGCTGTGCATGAAGACGTGCAAACTGCTCCACTTGAGTTTGCACACTCTCGAGTGTTTACCTCTGAGGTTTGTTTACCTTTGAGGTTCAAATTTTTTTACTTGCTTATGGAGTATTTGAGGAATCTTGCTAACATGAGCCTGAAGATCAGACTCCAGGCAAAATGTTGTATGCACTTCATTATTTATTGTTTTTCTACATAACTCTGGCGAGGAGAGAAGAAAAAAAAAAAAAAAAAAAAAAAGGCAAATTAAAGAACAGTTTTAACATAAGGTGAAGTGTAGCTTTCAACACTTCCCTTGTTCCAAAATATAGTGGTTTCAGAGTCACTGCAATGTGACCTCATCAAGTTATGAAGAGAGACAATTATTTAGGATATCATCTACGTGTGAGTAATAAATGTAGCATAGAGGGAGGCAGAAGAAAGGAATTTGTGGAGGACTTTGGCATGTGCTTTGAAAGGGTGCTGTGAAGCATTCAGTCACTCTGCCACCGTGTGAGATGGCGCTGACAGCACAGTGAGATGGCATCCGCAGATAATGCCTGTTCATCATCGCATTTCTTTTACCAGCTCGAGCAGCCGCTGAAACCACGATAACGCACCTATGCTCGGCTGGCCTACGAATGACCGGCCCAAAGACCGCATCCACAAAACAGGCTCTGAAAAACTCACAACAGCACTAAAAGAAACCTGGAGAGCTGGATAGAAAACTAAATTCTACTAATCATCCCTAAAATATTTTTTTAAAAAACTGCTATTAGGGATACTTTTAAAGAATCAGTATTTGAATCATATGAGCTCATTCAAATCCATGTTGATATTAGAATACAATGTCGCAGCCCTACAAGTGACCGTATAATCAACATATTTATGTTGATGTCACTCACACAGCGTGCAATTTGTTTTCACCTCTCAAGAACAACCTAAGACAGAAATATTCTGGGCTTGAAAGGAGCCAAAAGGCTTTTAAGGGCCTAATGGGGAGATCCCTAAAGGGTTCTCCAGGACATCTGTTGGACCATCCTAACAGCATCATTGGGGCTTAACACAGGCTTTCCCAAAGCCTTTTCAGATCCACCTCAGGGCTTCCCTATGGTCTAAGAGAAACCCTGAGGTGGGGTGGAGGGAGGCTCAGGGTCAACAGGTAGCTAGTAAAATGAACACCTCACCTACTGGTTTTCACAGGAAAATCACAGCAGCCTTCTTGACCTTATGTTCCTAATTCTGGAGTAGTCACTCAATCAGTTCTAAACCCAAGAAGCCTTGAAGCGTAGTAGTAGATAAAGTAGATAAATCAAAATCATTGCGTATGCATATAATAGCAATGTCCAAGCAAAATGTAGTGCTGTTTTTAAGAGATATACCCCTCTGCTCTATTTTGGCAGCCAAGCCAACACAGTTGTGGCTGAGAGCTTATTGTCTGACAAAGGTTAGTGCCTCTCCACACTGAAATTAGTAAGGCCAAAACCCTATACTGTGGCCCAGCGTCAAGATACAGCTCCTGCTTCCTGACACCCAAGGACAGGACAAGTAGGGGAGACAAGCAGCTGCAGGCACTTCCCAGTCTGTCCTACTGCAGCTGCCTGGCAGGTGTCTCTGCAGCACAGCTGCCCACGACCACAGCTGCCCTTCCACCCCCCCCCCCCCCCCCCCGGATATCGTCTTCCTCACACGAAACAAACACATATAAATTAAAAAGCACATCACTTAGCTACTGGTTCATCTGAAATGTTTCTAATAGTTTCCAAAAAAAAGAATACATGTAGAAAACTGAGGATAACAAGTTTGGAGTTTGCGTGTTCTCCCCGTTTCTGCGGAGGTTTCCTCCCAAAGTCCAAAGACATGACGTTCAGATCCACCTATAGTGTAACTTTAGGATCACTAACCCATTTTAAGTAGTGTATCTAGCAGTGTAAGGCACTTTGGTAAATACGGTGTGTGGACCGATAACACTACAAAGAGAAAAGCACCTGCTAAATAAATAAATATAAGTGTGTGCTCAACAGTATGGCACTCTGTTCACCCTATAGTTATCTGTTGGCTATAATATTACAGTACCTCATCATTGATTACCAATTTTTGCAGTCAAAATGTTATGAAGATTGTCTCCATGTATTTTGCATAATATTCAACATATCTGGGGCATGTCTAAGTCCTCAAAGACACAGACTGTAGAGGATACCAAGCTGTCTTTTTTTTGTTTTCATGTGACGTGGGGATCAAAGGGTCAGAAGCAGAGATTGTTTCCTGTTCAGATGTCAATGTCTTTTGGTGTTGGGGCAGAGAAATAACCAGAACCCACACCATGCCACACTTACAAAATGCTTAACTTGCTTTGATCACCGGCTCTGTCACATTTTGTTTGGATTCCAGCTCGGGCCGCTGGACATAGGAACCTTGGTCCATGAGAGAAATGTGCACAGGTTTCTCTGAAACGCATGTGCAGTTCTTCAATTCACTGTGCTTTAATGTCCAGCTGCGGCCCACCTTGTTTCAGCACCTTGTCAGAGATCGCAGGACTCGGTTCCAGCCACAGCAGAGACAGGGAACTCCAGGAATCAAGAGCTATGGTGTTCTCATTACAGGTTTTTCAATTAAGAAAATAAAAGGAGTTCAATGTGTGAATCAGTAAGTGATGAGTGACAGATTTGAAAGTCTGCAAGAGGAGGAGGAGTTTTTTTTTTTTTTTGATTCATGGTGCATGGTCAGGGGGCCTGGTCATCTGTGACATTTGTACTGTAAGCACTAGAGGAGCAAAATTAAGTGCAAGAAAAACAAATGGAGGCTTCACCAGCATTCTGGGTATCAAAATCAGAAGGAGGCACTGTAGTTTTCAAAATCCATCTCAATAACATGTTGGTTTTTTTTTTAATAGGATATTATAGGGAACTACCACATTTTAAGAGACTGTCAATTATGTACATTCACAAGTGCCACACTCATCTAGCCAGCATATGGTGGGACCTGGTGCTAAGCAGTCCTACGAGTACTAGGTGTGTACCACATGTATAACTAAGCACTGCTTCAGATATCTACCAAAACAAGTAAGCTACATTTAAGAAAAGTCACATGGTGTGCCAATATGTGTTTTGATCAGCTTGTGCCATGCATCAGTTCAGTCACCATGGTTTTCACACAAACAGACCTCAGCTGGTCATCAAGGTGATTCAGTGACACCAGTTGGGGTTCGATTCCCTATACGTACGACATTCCCGGAACAGCACGTAGCTCCGCCAGGAGCCAGCCTCTTGATATTTCCCTTAAAAATATCCTTTAAACCAGCATCCCTATTCCAAAAAGCCAACATCAACACTGAATAAAGCCTGAAGATAAACATGGACCAGGGTTTACTTCACCCCAGAGAGGTTGGGCCATTTCCCTTATGTTTACTTGCAAACCAATGATGGGTTAACAGCTATATGTACATCATCATACATAGGATTGTTGAACATAAATAGCTTCACTGCCTCACCATCACCAATGCTGTTGACTGCAAACATCAAGTTGAAACTGGCTTTAAAAAAAATAGTTGTGCCAGCTTTTCATAGGCCAAGAAAGGAATAAATGACATAAAACTATTACAAATATGTGGGGTTTACTGTGAAATATTCATTCATTACTAATTACCACTTGTCCTAATACATGGTTATAATGGCCTCGCCCTACCCTAGAAGCACAGGGCATGACTGGACTGGTCAATCATAAGGCAATGTCTCTTGTCTCTGTCTGTCTGTCTCTCTCTCACTCACACACACACACACACACACACACACACACACACACACACACACACACACACACACACACACACACACACACACGTCACCAGCTCACCTGAAACACATTGTTAGGCAGTAGAAGGAAAGCCACACAGAACATGAAAACCATACACAGACTGAACCAGACTCAAACCCATGTCTGAAGGCACAGTCTAGGCACTGTGCCAACTGTGAAGCACCTATGAAAAGTATTCATCCCCTTCAGCATTTTCACCTTTCAGTTTCTTATATTTTGCAGTCAAAACAGAGAAGTCCCACAACTGGTTAGTTCAGCTCCAAACAAGAGCTTAATTAAAAAGACCAGAGAACATTTACAGCAAATCCAAGTAAGGTTAGTGAAACATACCAATCAGTGAGCAAAGACTTTTCAAAGACTTTGAATATCCCCTGAAGCACTGTCAAGTTCAAGGTAAAGAAAAGGTGAGAATATGACAACTGGAAATTAGTCTGGAGCAGGCTGTCCTTGAAGACTGAGAAAACATTGAAAAAGGTCGCTTATTAGGGCGGCCACCAAGAACAACTCAGAAACACAGTCTTCCACAGCACAGATGTGAGAACGCGTCCGTGGGACAACAGCCTGTGCACTCCACAGAGCTCTACCTCTGTAGTTCTGCCTCCAGAGCTAAAAACAGCAAGCACACAGAGCTCTACTCTTGTGCTTCTTCTGCCTTAGAGGCGATGAGTAGGGCCCACACAAAGTTGTAGTGCTGTTATTCCTGTAGCTTTGAGTCTATCAACAGTGATCACACTGAACCGAACTCCCGTGGTTCATACGCCTTTGAGGCTGGGGGCTTGAGCAAACAAACACACTGAATTTTACTGATACATTTAGTCCTTTAGCTAACGCTTCTCTCCAAAGCAACTTACAATGTCAAGCTAACTACAGTTATCTACCCATTTATACAGCTAGGTAATTTCACTGGAGCAATTTACAGTAAGTACCTTGCTGAAGGGTACTAGAGCTAGAAGTGGGATTAAAACCTGCAACCTTTGGGTCCAAAAGCTGCAGCTCTAACCACTACGGTACCAGCTGCCCCGTACCTATGAGGCTATGAGCAGCAACTATGCCAAGCTTCAGCGAAGAATCCTGCTATTTAGTCCAGCAAATGTTGAGAACCCTGGAAGCCTGAGATTTACACTCATTTACAGTGATGGTCAAAGCAAAAGAAAAAAAAAAACAAAAAAAAAAAGACTACATATAAAAAGCACTGCGTGCTCTTATAAACTCCTCAAGATCCACAAATCGTCATGGCTTGTCTGCACTTCTTAACACTTCAACCGACTTTGATTGCACTAAAACATTCAACACAGGCTTAACGTCCTTCAGTGACTACTAATGTTACCCATTTTGCTTTCAGATCTACTTTGTAGTTATGCGCAGTGAACGCATAGGTACATGCACACTGCCTCACATGTATAAATGGGCAGACGTAAGCTCATGCCATAGGAGTAGGGCCACGCTAGGTCCGCACTTCCCTGTTTTGCCAACCTATGTGGGATTTACCCCGATAGCACCTACGAATTCACACATAATGAGTGTCCGATCAACTGACGTGCAGGAGCGAGCCAGGCACCCCAGCTCGGTAGAAATGTGACCCAGCTGTGAGGCATTTCAAGCGAGCCCAGTGAGTGAGGGGCGGGCTCTCTCGTGCATGACACCAATCTACTGCAGATCTCTCTCCCCCTGCGAGCCTCCAGATGTTTGGCTCGAAAAGCATCTGTGAGTTTTCTAAGGTATAACAAAAGAAAAACAAACCCCAAATTCAGAAAAGAGCAGTCATTTTTGAGCGGTGCCATCTAGTCGTAGTGCAGACCAATGATCAGAGCAAGTTCATGCACAGGTGTAAGACCAAACACATAGTGTAGCGTTTTCGGGAAATGCACTTGAAGCTGTAAGGTTGCAGGTGCAAATCGTAGGAAAAGACAAGTAAAGCAGTCTGAAGTACATCCAGCTATAATCTCATGTCACCCCTTTCTCAGCTCAGCCTTTCTCCTGGAATGGTTCTCATACGCGATTCATGTTTTCTCAGACAGAAATCATCAGCGGTGACATTTCAGATGGCACTGCAGAGTGCGTGGACTTTCCAGGTGGATCGAAAAGAGTGTCATGTGCCTTCTATGGTATTTTCCGTGTCCTCCTTTCCGCACACGCTGAAGCACACTTTTGTATTTCTTAAACATTTTCATGATTTTAGGACAAGTTGTCTGCAGAAACTTGGGAACCATTTCTGAGTGAGCAGGTAAAAGTATGAAGAATATATGCCGCAGATAACTGCGTTGGATGCACGTGAACCTGTCCTCCTGTGACAAACCTGCAACAGCGGGCACGTTTGGGGAATGGCAATGGATCTGACTGA
This sequence comes from Scleropages formosus, assembly GCF_900964775.1. Taxonomy (NCBI): domain Eukaryota; kingdom Metazoa; phylum Chordata; class Actinopteri; order Osteoglossiformes; family Osteoglossidae; genus Scleropages; species Scleropages formosus. Next base: position 23,008,694 of record NC_041813.1, read on the forward strand.
GGTTTGAGGTGTGGTACACACAGAATTAATATATGACTTACGGGTTCAACAGGTCAAACTCTAGGCCATAGATTTGCTTCAAGAAGCATGTTTGGCTCCTCAGAGTGCCAGATGGTGCAGGCAGTATATCCAGAATGGTATAAACACATAAAGAGGCCAATGTTGACCGCCAATAATCCTAATGAATGTCTGGTAATAGCTATAATCAAATGCACCTGAATCGTGAGTTATGTTAATCACATGAGCCCTGTTATTTGGGGATGCTGTCCAAAGAATTTACAAGCTCTGGTTACAGCACCCTGGGTCCTCACAAGGTTAGCGCACTGGTTTTTCCCTCTAAGCACCATGTCCTGAAAACCCCACTCCTGTGCGGTGGGTCAGTCTATACCAGAAAAAATAGACACAGCACTTACTGAGCGAATTATATGCACCTGCAGCCTCTAGAAGTCACTGTTAGTTTCCTGTCTTCCGCACTGTTATGGTGTGGTGCACTTTGCCTCTTGTCCTACAGGCCACTGGCTTAGCCAGTATCCTTGGGTTCCAGTCCCACTGTGGTGTAAAGAAAGTGCTCCAGTTTCACCCCAGACTTACTCTCATTCCTCACCAAGCATGGTTTCTGCTTGCACTGGTTAATCTCAACAGGTCAGACTGTCAACCAGAACAATCTAGTTTTTGAATAAGGACTGATCCTGAATTATCACCATTCATTTATTAGTGTTGTCTATTTCCTTATAGTACAGAACCGAAAGCAAAGAAAAACATCTCAAAATCATATAAGATTCTTCGGGGCCTTGTTCATTTCATTCTCAAGAGTAAAGATAAAAGGAACAATAGCAACACCTTCATATACTTTCTGCACACACGCAGGTCCCCAGGAGTTCCATTACATGCTACAAACAATGGCACAATTAGTCATTTCCAAAAATAACTGATTGATCCATAACAGCACATCACTGAAGGTCTAGAAAGGTCCCTGTTCCCATATGGTTCCTTAAATATCTGCAAAGTACCCTTGCATCTCAAAACCAATGTCTACAGGACTCTTGAGTTTACCTTCAAAAGAGAAAACAAATTTTCTACAGACACACCCACCCTCATGTAGTATAGACAGAGCAAATAAGATTTATCACTGCCGTTAATGACAGTTAAGTCCAGATCATGGCTAATTTGAATTATCTAGCATTTTTAAATCAGATTTACTGAAACTGTCCCAGACAGTCAACAGCACAGAGTTTGGGAAGACAAAAAGTGAGACCCCTCCAACTGAGATCAGATGGACTCACCACAAGATGTACGGTGAAGCTGACAGGGCAACAGGAGGGCGCTCTCCACAGCAGCTCTTTGTGTTCCCTTTCAGACAGTGTTGTTGACGGGATCAAGTGCAGTCAATTCCCAGAGAGGCGCTGCAGTTTTACACTTGTGAAAGGTAGCACTGCATCGGTAGAGCTCAACCTGAATAAATGTGCCAAAAGTAAAGCTTCTAAGTTACTCTTAATGGGGGCCTCTTCCAAGCAAATCGTTAAACCATAAATTTTCAGTAACACCTGAATTATGCACAGATGCGATTTAACTAGAAGGAACAGGTAGCAGCAGCTGGTGACATAGTGGTTAAAGCCACTTTAGACTCAAAAGACCCAGGTATGACTCCTACCCCCTGCTGTAGAACCCTCCAGCATGGTATTTACTCTAGTAAAACTGCCCAGCTGTATAAACAGGTAAATCAGTGTAAGTAGCCCAATGCTGCAAGTTTTTTTTTTTAGAGAGAAGCATAATGAATAAATCTAAGTAGTCAATCTCTCTCCATCTAGGTCTTAAGCTGCTTGTGGAAAGTGGGCTGATAACTCCATACATACCAAGTTGTATCCTGTTACTCAGAACTCAATGAATGAGAAATTAACCACACTAATTACCCATTTTGCTATTGCTGTTGTCTGAGGTTTCAGCCCATGTAACATTCAGAAATCTTGGATTTCAAGACAAATCTCCTGAAGCCTAAGATCTTGAAGCCAAGCTGCGTATGAACACATTATGCCAAAAAAACAGCCTCAACATGGTTCACGAACCCAGCTTAAAGAAGGTGCCATTCACAACCAATGGAAGGCGTTAATAGACTAGCAGCATTTCCAGGAGAGAAGCTTCAAAATACCCACATGCGGCAAAAACAGCTGGCTCTACTTGTCACTTGTAACTGCTCAATTGTAGCTATAGAAGCACTTGAACTTCAGAATTCAGGGCATTGCCTCTAACCAAGAGTTTCTTCCAGATGCCACAAATGTTGCATTCCCAACATTCATCAGTTTTATAGCACCAAGATAAACATTCTGTCAACCTATTCTCCATCAATCCATCATCAACAACTGCTTGTCCCAAGCAGGGTCGCGGCGAGCCGGAGCCTCACCCGGCAACGCAGGGTGCAGGAGACACCCCAAGCAGGGCTCAAACCCCAGATCCGCCACATGGCGGGCACCAACTGAACTCGTCGCTCCACCATGCCCCCCACCCACCTATTCTCATTTTCATAATTTATTCTCATATTGAATGGTGCATGAATTGTTTTGTGGTCCAACACAGACGTGTGTACTGCACATGCGCACTGCACATGCGCATGCACACGTTGATCCTGGCAAGAGCAGCTCCAGTCTGGTGGTCTGGGTCACTTCTGAGTGGAAGGAATATCTCCATGCTCTCCAGGCAAAAGACAGCCTGTGCCAGTATTCATGGTTTCAGTCACCCTGAACTGAATAAAACCAAGGTTAAACTTTCCTAACTGTGGTGAAGAAAGCCTGGGTGAAAACTGAAAACAAAATCTGAGAAAGCGGTGGAGAACCATCACAGGCTGGAACCAGTGGAACTGCCTAATGTTGGACGACCTGGAGTGCCTTATGTAAAAGCTGAGACAAGCAACTGGCGAACGGAGGCTGACCCTGACGGCTGGCACCGGTTTCCATACTAGTTGAGGAGCAAAACAGGAAGGCGTTTGGGTCCAGCGGGCACCAGCAGGAGACTTGGGCTGCCACAGGCCAGTTTCCACTCCAAAACAGAGGCACCTTGTCCTCACCATTCCGCCAGAACATGGCACCCTGCTGGTACTCTTCCGACATGATGGCGTCACAGCACCAGAAGCCATTAAAAATTAGTTTCTGCGAGACCTGTCACACGCTCCGATTCATACTTTGGAGCCCCTCCATTAGCGCCCAGGTGGTGGTGCCACCTACGCCTTGTGAGAAGTTTGTTCGTTTCTTAGCGACATCACCTCACACCTTCTCGGAGAGCGAGGACGGAAACTCGAGCTCAGCGTTTGGCACCTGGTGATAGCTTTGCGGTGCTGAGTGACCCGTTTCCACCTGGGACTTGCAAATGGCAGAAAGCCATCCAATTAGATCATGCACTTGCAACTAAAATCCATGACTAATAAGGCTAAACAAGAAGAAAGAAAAACTCTGGCTTGGTAGCATCTTTTCTGATGAATGGTTTGAGTGATTTCAGTGCCTGTTTCTTCTCAGCAAGCTGGTTACTTTTCATCTCGAGTCTATGAAAATTCAAGCTCCCGGAGGGCATATATCACACCACTGCAGGTTTCCTTCCAGTCAGAGAGCAGACAAATTACGTGTTTCAGGATCTAAACGATGACACCATTAATACCGTCATCTATCGTATGCGCTCGCAATGGGCAGTGTGTACTAAGTGATCTAGTAAAGGCACCACCTGTTCCATCTTCTAAATTACATTGCACAGGATACAGATCACTGTTTCATATTTGCACATCATGCTAAATTTAGGCTACAAACTGGAGACTTGCGAATAACACCTGAATTACATTTCAGTATCTGTGCGTTTGCACCTGGGAAGTAGAGGACAATAGTGGTAACATGTTTTGTGAGTGGGCGATCTTGTTTTTTAGACTGTAACTATGGTCATTTCCACATTTAACCAGCAAACTAGCATATTTTATAATGCATGCAACCTGCTTATCTACAAAAGGATGGAGAAACAAAACAAGAGGATAAGGGGTTGTGGAAAGGGTAGCAGATATGTAATTTAACCCTACTGCCCTCTACTGGAGAAAAACATTTGTGAAAGATTGGCTCGACTTGATTTACTATCCATTTTTACTATAAACCCACCTAAATGAGGTCCTCATACAGTTACTGTACTCCAGCAATGTAGAGGAACAGCACAAAACCTCCAACCAGCCGACGAAAGCAGTATTAGGCCCTTCTCTGCATACATAACCCACTCCACTCATGGCAGTAATGAATGACACAGACCTCTTTATACCATCTGACCATTTGTTCAGTCAGTTTGGGTTTCAGGAAGGGAAAAAAAATAAATGGTCAAGATAGAATAGAAGGGCTGGGCCCATCATTAGAGATTATGAAACTACAAAGGACAGGCAGGTTCTCTCACATGTGCATTCACTTGAGTTCAAGTCCAGATGTTTAGGTTCCCAGGGCCTGGGGTCAAGAATGCCATCTTGCGTTTTAGAGAGCCCTAAACCTCCCTGAAAGAGGCATATGTTTGACTGTGATGGGCCCAATTACAGATGAAGTTGTGGCAACACTGAGGGCCAGAATTAGACAAAGTCCAAATTAGACAAAGCCCAGACGCCAGCTCCCTCCCGGTGACCTTAAGCGTTCTGAGGTAGAAGAATGCGACCACCAACAGGAGCCAGGAGCGGTACCACCTGTCATGATGTGCCAGGGGGGCAAGGAGCACCGCTGGTCTGACAGATAACTGGGATTATTACATCATATCATTACCACAGGCATCGTCAAGGTCGACACCAGAGAATGGGACATTGTCTCAGTGAAGCTTCCCATTAAAAAGTCACTTTCAGAAGCCTTAAAATAATATCTGCACTGTTTTCTACAGCACCTGGACAAGGGCGTAGGGCAACACCTTGAGAGGAGTGACATTCCGCATGGGTACTGAACTCTGTTGGGGTCTAACAGACAGATAAAGCAACCTGGACAAATGGTTTATAATCACAGCTTAAGTAAAAGTAAAAGCAAAAGCAACATGCATGCAGTGAAATACCCTGAGTGAGATGTTTGCATCAGTCTACACACACACAGACCTTTTGGTCTCTAATTAAAGGCTTAATATTTTATTGTTAACTTCAGTAAAAACATCGGAACAGCAGGAGGGCTCAACTCACTATTCTGTCAGGAGGCAGAATGGTTCAAAAGTTAAAATTCTGTTCACATCGCAGGCAAATTTTCTGTTTAGCTCTACACTGAAGTTATAAGTTAATATCTCAATAATGAAAATGTATTGCAGTAGCAGAACAAGAAGAGTTTTAGAAACTCCACAAAAATGTATTCCTTGAAAATAACATTGAAACAAAAAAGCACCGATAATCATCAGTGACGTATAGTTTGATCTACACGCAAATAGAAACATGCGCTAGACCTAAAATACCACCTTTTCAACGGCTGTATGCCTATGCCTGTGGGCAGGTGTGAGTGCACATGTGGGTTTGTGCTGGTGTGAGCAAATGTGCATGCAAACTTCTGAACAAAGTCCTTAATGTTTCACTGAAGAACGGGCATCGTCCCTCTTCATCCTCTGGCTTTCTTCAGAAGTTTCTGCAACAAAAAAATTTATCCAAAAATATCAAAAATTATTCCCCCTCCCCCTTAGACTTGCCGCTGCCTTTCACTTCTCTATCCTAGATTTGCTTTACTCCTCCACATTCACCATCAACATTTCATTTTTCTTCTCTGCCTCTAAAATCAGTTTATTATTCCTAGCTCAACCTGTTCTAAGAATTCTGTATTTACGTATCTTCTAACAAATGAGTAACTTGTCTGTTCTTTTCCAAAATGGTCATCACAAGACTGTCTTTTTAAATGAAACAACCAGTCCATTTTGAACTGATTTCTGCACAACTACACCAGCGTGAGCGAGCGAGGCTCTGTTCCGAATTACCTTTTAATCAAATAAGCTTCCTTCATTATAAAATAAACTTTGTGTTCATTTCAACCGGCCGGATGTCTGCTTAGTGTTATCGTGGCTTATTTATACTTGGAATATCACACTGTTTAAATCTTTACAGCCCAAGACCCCTATTGCAGTCGACATCAGCTACCAGTGACCAATTGTGTTTGTGTGCGTGTTCGCGTCAGCTTACGAACACCAAATGCGTTTTCTTTCATATGCATGTTATCTGGCAACTGCTGCAAGTTTGTCTGTGCATATAAGTACACATCTGTGTCAGCGCAAGCAAGCATGAGTGCAGTGCATATAAGTAGCACATCGAGGTATGCGTGTGCACTTAGAAGTTCACACACAGATGCTCTCTGTGTACGATTAAATACCAACAACCAACGGTGTGCATATGGCCACATACTCAACAGTATGGCTTAGCGCATCAGTTTCTGTTGCACAGCACTGTTCTGCAAGGCCTTTAAAGGCACGAAGGAAGTATATGATCTACAATTTTTCAAGCATTGCAAGTAGAAGAGTGAGAAGGGCAAGGTCAGGTATTGGCCAAATTCTCCAGGAAGTAACTACTCATGTAAGAATTACTATATTCAACCAGATGCAGCATATAGAGCTAAGAAAGAAGCATATGACTAAGCTGTAATGAGGCCACACCTGCTCACGTGGTACAAATACACTTTCATTAGAGCAGCAAACCTGAAACACTTTGCAGAAATACATTCCTTAACAGCAAGTCTTGTTCTTTGTGAATTAAACATAAGCAAAACAAATATGAACAGAAATGACATTAACCTCCACCAAACCTAAATCAGCTAAAATTACCTGAAGTATTACATGCTCCACATATAAAAGTTCAAGGAATGAAACTTGAAAGTATGTGTGGACTGAATGTGAGGTGCTCTGCCACCCCGGAATTACCCAGAAAGCCCCTCCCCCCATGTCAATGACTGCTGCGCAAGCTGCTGAGGAGGGACTTTCGCTCTATAGCTAACATCTGTTAGCAATGCACCCTGATTAAATGAATATGCACTAGAAACTTGACCGCCCCCTTGAACATGGGAGCCCCCTGCCCAGGAATGCACTGCCATTTAAAGTGCAGCATTCTTGGACCCTGAGCTCAGAGAACTGGACGCCGAGCTTAATAATGATTTTAACGGTCATGTCAAAGCCTGGGACATCCAAAGCTGCTCCCTAGCTCTTTAACCGAGACATTTTTCATAAAATAAACAAACAAGGGACTATCTGAACAACACGCTCAGGTGAGCAAGTGTGCAGACCACAAGCCAATGTAAAAATTACCTTGGAGACTGCTTTGATGTGTCTAGCCTTGATGGTGGCCATTTTCTCCTCAAAGGCTTTGGCCCTGGTCTCCTCTGCAAGACAGCGCAGGAAGAGCAGCACACTCAGCTGCACCTGAAAGCAGGAAGACATTAAGTTCAACAGTGTGCAGCTGTGTAGGTGTAAAACTCATCTGCACCAGAATTGCTGAACACACCACTCAGACTCAACTCGTACTTCCTGCATCCACACATCACGTTCAGAGATGATTTCAGATGGAAATCACATCACCAACATCCTTAATTAGGCATCACCATAACAGCACTTATTGATGCACCCATGGTAGAAAAAAATGAAGCCTTTACAGAGGGAAAGCTAAAACAGAGAGCTAGTAGTGGTCAAAGGGGGAGTGAAGAGAAGGGACTCTAGAACATTGCTGAGCTGTGATAGCCAAAGAGAATGTATCATTCTGTCAGTTAATTCAAATTTTCTGCTCATCATTTGCTCTTCTTCATCTTTTCTACATGTCGTAAGTTTATGTGTTGAGATGTCTACAAAAATATACATCTCCAGAGTTAAGCAAGACGGTAGAGCTGTTTTCTGTTGAGGTTCTGTTTCTGCATGCTCTGCCAATTCACCCGTTAGAAGTTTGAGGATGTTAACACTAGAACAAGTCATGGAGTAAGCGCAGAGATGCAGACTGCTGCAGAGCTGGAACAGGATCCCTCTTCTACAGAACAAGGAGGCATCCAATTAGAACATGAGCATAACATCCTCATGGAGACGGGTCCAAGTCAGCTGTTACTGTTCAACGTACTAAGGGCTCATTGGGGGAAATGTAGTAGGTGCACGGCAGCACAACAGTCACTACAACTAATTGCCTCTGCTTTAAATATTTTCTAAGAAAACAAAAAATTGTATACCAACATTAAAACCTCATCCCAACTGTAAAACATGGAGGATGGAGCGTAATGGTGTGGGGCTGCTTTGCTGCTTCAGAGTCTTGATGGCTCACAATCATTGAGGGACCAAAGAATTCCAGGCTGTACCAAGAAAATTCTACAGCAGATGGTCAGAGCATCTGACTTAGGTCTATAAACTAAAAAGGAGATGGGTCATGGAACTTGCCAATGATCCAAAACATGGCTGTGGAGTAACATAAAGCAGGCCGTTCAAGCCAGACATGCCAAAAATATATATTTGAGGTATAAAAAATTTGTATAGAGGAATGAGCCAAATTACCCCCTAACCTTTTTTGCAGGTATAATCTGCAGCTAAAGAAAGCATTTGGTTCAGGTTATACATGCCAATAAAGAAGATCCCAGTAATTACTACACATAAAGGGTTCACACATCCTTTTTCCATCAATGACATTCATTGTTTAAACCATTTGTTCAATAAAAATACAGCCAAGTAAAACGTAAATCGTTAAGACGAAGAACGTATTTTTGGAACCATTCGTGCAGATCTCCACAAAATTTCTGAGAACTGCATCTTATTAAAAAAAGGTTTACATATGTAAATATTCAGCATACCTGAATTTAGTGCAGTGGTATATTTAAGACAGGGAAACTAGTGGGGACTGAAACAGACTGCAGTTCAAAGCCTTGTCATTCTACCTGAACCTGCTGAAGGAAGCTAATGAACAGTAAACAAAATGTTCATATGGTGAAATGTGACAAATTAACTATACTTTCGAATCATGGGTCTCTGAAGGCTCTCCATCTGTTGATGTAATGCACTAATTGTATTATTCCTCGATATGTATGTCGCAGTGGAGAAAAGCATCTGCAAAATCAATAAATGTAATTTTTGTGAATAATGCTGTGCATCCAGTTTCCAGATTCAAGACCACAATAAGACATTTATAACAGAAAGCAAGTTTAAATCTATGTAAATTATTTTTAAGGGGAACAAAGGGAAATGGCTAAGCCTCCAAGGTTGGAGTGCGATCTGACTGAATGCTATATTTTTACTACTTCTGCAGACAAAAGCAACCCTTTACTGTCCAAATTTTATATGAACAGCCTTTGGTACCAGTCAGTAAGCGGCAACAAACACGGCCACTGGCCACAACTTGTTTTGCTTCTCTTAAAGAGGGAAATAATAGTATTACTACAGAAATGCCACCCAATTACAGGGGGCAAGTCTCTCACTAAAGTTCTCAAGACCTTAGCTGTGCTGGCTGGTCAGGGTAAATTAATAAATCAGCATCAATATGCTGAGAACTTTGATCTTCAGTGAAGGAAGGAAACCAAAGTTTTTTTTTATAAGAAGCATCTGCCAAGAGTGACAATATTACTTATGCGGTAGGTGAAAAACACAGATTAACATTTTAAAAGGCTGTTAGCTGTGTATGCTTAGAGTTCAGCGAGTTTCCCTTGTCTAGTTAGGGCCTTCCCCCCTATTTTTTTGTGAAAATTAAGTACTTTTATACTGTTAAATACTACAGATTCCTCCAATATTTGCATTTCATTTCATAGTCTTGTCCCTAAAATGACTAAATAAAAGGGGAGGTGGAGTATGAATAAGAATATGCAGTCTTCACACACAAATTTAAGAACAAGTAATATAAACTCACACAAAAAGGCATTGCAGGTGCCAAAGTTTTTCCTTCTTCTGAAATCATCCTTTAACAGTGTGGGAACACCTGTCTGGCGAATCCTAGCATAGCTGCAGTTTACAAGTTCCTGGTTTGGGTTGTAAATACTTAACTGTCATCACCTGAAGAGTCCGCAAGTTCATGATTGTTTTACATTATTTTATGAGTATGCCAGGTGATTACAACCACTCTTAATCCAATATGCACATTTTTTAAAAAAGTATTCTCTGCTCTAAACAAAAGTGAGAAAAACTAAACTTATTGTTGCGTGCAAGCAATTATGCAGTTCTGAAACAATAAACAACCCCAAGCACTGCTGTAAGTAACAGTGAGCGAATCTATGTTGTGATTACAGAACAGAGCCAGTGGTAACGGGTCACACTGGTTTGTTGTTTCTTTCAGTGTCTGTGACCTTGGGGGCAGAGACCCAGGAGTTTCTGGGGGTTGGGGAGAGACTGTATGTCCCAGACACATTCAAGGCTTCCACACAGGATGCAGTTGATTATTTTTATGCTCAATCAACCATCAAACACTGTGCAAGCTATACCAGTTTAGCAGGAAAACAAAAGCAAGCTCTCGCAAATTCTTACGTGGCCCTCAGGCTGTAACAACCGAAGCAGCCAGCCAGCCAGGTCCTCGAGCCTCATGGTGACATAACCCATCTCTCCAACTTGACCAATCAGCTGTAAAACATTTATAGTGGAGTGCTCTCTTATAGCTGGAGGATTGACATGGCATGAAAAGCCAAAGCATTAAATGAATAGTACATACTGTATAATAACCATGTTTATGAGAAAAGATATGAAACAGTAAAATAAGTGTTCTAGCATTTAAAATTTTGTAATTATGTAACTGAATACCATCCTTGCCCATTTTCAATCTTCTACACTTTTTAAATCACAGAGATTCTGAGGGGGTATCATGACTCACCCAGTGTAACACTACGAAACTCAGCTGGAGTCATGACTTCAGAAGCACTTCACTTACATAGAAATCCTTTTTTTGCTTATTTGTGATCCTAAAAAAAAAATCTAAGATTGGTTGCTTAAAGCTGAGATAGTCCAAATCAAATGTCTCTAAGATGTGACTGCACTGTACAACTACTGGACATATTCTATGCTTGATAAGAAAAAATAAGCTAAGGAAGGTTTAAAAAGCACGCCCCAAATTCCAGTGTATCCTCACACAAGACTGCAGAGAAGGGACAGTTGTTCTGGACCAGTTAATTATGCTACCTTACCAAAAAACCCAGAAGTTAGGATAACTTTGGAGCTCTCCAATTAATGTAAAATAATTTGAATTTATTAAAAAACACTTCCCAATATCTACAGACATTTAGCTACAGAAACGGGAAGCTGCATATTTCTGATAATCCCTTGAAAAATGAGAATCCTGAACTAAACTGTGAATCTACTACATACTGTGACAAGTGTCATTTTACCATATCTTCAGTACTCTTCAAAAACTTTTGCAATTTTGGTAGCAGACTCTCCTTCAAGGCATCTCCCCCACCTGAGAAACTCCAACTTACAAACACATTAAATACAGCTTATTACTGTAAGAGCATCTGCTTTAATTCAACTTACGACCTACAAATATGCATATAACAATTCTAAGGTCATACAAACAGAAATAAAAGTTTCTGAAAACTGAACTGACAGTGTTGTCAAAGGATATAACCTTCATTTCAAAACAGGTTTAAAGGTCTTGTGGCAAAAAGCATCTGTTCTGACCTCAGTCATTTGTGGGTTTCTTCCCAGTAGAGTCAAAAGAAATGAGATGACCCATTAAAACTCATGTTCAACCCAATGATTATGCGTTTCTAAATGTGTCAGTATAACCAGTATTTCTGAGAAACTAAGCAGACATAACTTCCTCATGCAAGAAGGTACCTAATTGATCTTTCAGGCATCCATCAACCAATAAAAACACGCACAATTCTGTGAACACACAACCTCCAAATCCAGAAGCTACTGTGGTTCTCTCATTAACTGCATTTTGAGACAACCACTTCAAATTCCCGTAACACTGAAGTGGCTAATGGCTAGTTTTGGTCTAGGAAAAGTAGACTCAACTTACAACTTACCACTTTAAAGAGGAAACAGAAATTAGAATATTATTTTCATCATCTGTGCATCACCCACAATTCAAATGGTTTATTCATACAATCACTCAGCAATGGGGTACACTGTGAATTCAATTCAGCCACATCCTAGCAGCCTCAAAATAGTAAACACATGCCAGGAGTGCATGCTGCTTTGATGGTGAGGATGGTGTGTGTGGGAATACATGTACATGTGTGTACACAGTATTCCCACTGATCATTAGAGACCACTTATAAGGCTTGGTTTCAAAGTTGGAGAGACCATTTAATCATGAGACACAAAGTGCTCTTGCTGTAATTATGACTCAGCCTTCAGTCATAAACATGAACATAACTACTTTAACAGAAGCTACAGACCCATCTCCGATTTCTTACACACATCAGTCAGTGTTACTTGCCGTCACTGTAATAATCATTGGCCGTTAGAAAAATTCTCGCATCCAATGTGGAGACATCAGGAAAGGTAGTGTTTAGGATCACTACTATGTAGTCTGAGGGTTCTCCAATTGAAATCCCACTCTTGCTGTACTACTCTTGATCAAAGCACTTGCCATAAATTGATACAGTAAGTAATCAATACTGTAAGTCACCTAGGTAAAATGTCTGATACGTAAACAGTACTTGTTTAATACTTCTCAATTCATTATACTGAGAGAAGTAGTGTTCTCAGAATAAAAAATTTTTTGCTGTGTTAAAGCAGTGTCGCACATATGTCAACTAATTCATTTAATTCAGTCATTATTAATAATCAATTTTTAAATGCAGGATGGTCAGAGTCTGAAGCCTATCCTAGAAGGACAAGGGCAGGAGGTGGGGTAAACCCTGAAAAGGATGTCAGTCTATCATTGGGCAACCACACACTTATTCACTCACATACACACACATCAAGAACAATTTAGTACGATCACTTAAGATACCTCTTGACATTGGTGTATGAAAATAAAACTGAAGGAAACCAATCTGAACACTGAGGACATCCAAACTCTACACAATGAGTGAACCACTGTAAGTAGCGTATCTAGTGCATGTCAACTTGGTGAGTAAGGTGTGTGGGCTGATAACACTAGTGTTCATTTAGTCACTGTCAAGAAGAGTGCCTGCTAAATTAATAAATGTAAAATGTACATGTGTGGAAGGGTATTGAACCAAGGCTATATCACAGGAGCTGGGAGGCATCCATGCTCCCCGGTGTGCCCCCATGACACCCAGACTATGCAAGTACATGCTGAAGAGACAGAAGCAATTCCATGATGAAATGACAGTAGTAGCAGCAGCAATGACAAGAATAACACTTTATATTTAAAAAAAAAAAAGCACAGTAACAACAACAATCAGCAAACTATGCTATGGGCCATAGTATGGCTCAAGGGATCCAGTGGCTAAAAAATTAACTGTGGCAGTTGCATTTATCATAATAATCATCATGCCCATGCCATGGTGGCGGTTATAAGTAATTCCGTCACAACTGCTGGGCGTATCTTTATCTCAGGTGGTGCCTCATCCATCTACGCAAGTCTTAGTTAACATATCCACACTGTGTTAAGTCAACAGTGTAGGCCGCACTAATAACACAATTTTGACAGACCTTCTTACGTCCGTCGTACAACGACGATACAATTCCACTAGCAGTACAACACAGTTCTTCTCGTGGTCATAAAACATAATGATATTATCTTGTACTAGTTAACACCCGATTAGCTCTTTAAGTTATTGGTAATTGGGGTCAGTGTGAGTGTGTCAGCAGCTCAACGCAGAATCTATCTTACGACGCCGCCGCTACCGACAGACAGACAGACAGACAGACACAGTCTCCGTCAAACTTCAAAGTTTCTCTTTCTCCACAACTTAGACTCACCATTAAATCTGCGTTTGTGCCAATTCGAATGTGTGCTTTCTTCTTCATGACAGACTTTAAGAAGTTTTTGGGAGCTTTCTTCAACATTTCTACAAACCACCCAAACACGCTAAAGTTACTGACGGTTGAATAAGAACCACTTCGCCTCTTTTCAAATTCAATTTACCGCTCATTTCACTTCCGTCTCTTAGTAATGACGTTTAAGACGCTTGAATATGATGTCATTCCAATAACCCTTTTCTTTTCCCTTTTTCTACTGTTTTATTCAAAACACATATTTTAAAACATTACCTTTATATCTCGTTTATGTCGATACTATATTTACAATATATGATAAATACAGTGCTTTGACATGTTATGTTCATATAACGTATTTTATGGTAATGTCACGTCAAACTTACGAAATCGCGATTAATGACAAAACTATAATACGTCATGTTCATAAAAGTACTGGAAAAAAACATTAATCCACCTACACTCTCTTTTTATTAGTTAAGGGTACTTGTTGTATTGCGGTTGCGATTTAGTTTATTTGAAAAGGGCACGCATTTATTTATTTATTTATTTATTCAGTGTTTCACACAGCGGGCTGTTCTCATCCAACGTTTAATTCATAACATATGTAATAGCATAATTGTATTATTGCTACATTAAAGAGGCCTTACTGATGTACTTTTTAAACTTGAGCACAACAAATGTGAACCACTTACATGATATGAATAAAACATCAAAGCTCCTTCCCTGAAACATGTGTGAGGAAATTATTATTAATCTATATTTAAACAGGAAGTAATAAAGTTTCTAAATATGTGCGTTGCGATCATTTAAATAGGCGACACAGTAACATGAAAAATATTTTCAATAAGAAGCTCAGACTCAAGTTAGATTTCTGCTGCTAAAAAAAAACTTGAGTTAATGGAAAAGCGTAAAAAGTGCACTTGAAAGCTTCATTTTCTCTATAGATTGATGTTACAGAATTAAAAAGAAATTGGCTGAACTTGTCCATCCTGGCAGTAAGACAGCATCACTGTAAATAAACTACGTATAAATGATGCACATTCAACCCTTTCTCCATAAAGTGAACTCAGTTTCGGTCAATTTCAGCATCATTACGCATTTGCGATGATTTGCAGCTTATTTCAGTTACATTTTACACCTGACAATAAAGAAAAACAGGCCTTCTCTGAAAGCTGATTAGTTCATTTTTACAGGAGCGTAGGGGTGGATGGGAGTAGCGCAAGCAGACAAGTTAACTTCTATTTAGTATTATTTCTTGAACTCCCTAATATGAAGTATTTCAAACATCTGCAAGGCATCTGTAGAATTAAAAATAAATGTATAAATAACATGTAGCTGAATTCCAGCCAACATTCTGAGTCCATTTTAATGGCACGTTTTATGGTTTTTTAGCATTTCCCCTGGCTTTGGGTGGATTTTAAATGAAAAAGCATAGCCTCAAGGCTTATACATCATATTTACCAATAATAACATTATTCTGCATAATTTGTTTCGTTGGTTTATTTTCATCAATTACAGAGGTTGAAAGAATAATAACGCCATGCCCATGTTTTCAGCGTATAAATATTCACTTAGGCATGAAAAACCATGGGGATCGAAAAGTTTCTAACTGAATGCTGTGAAACTCGAAGAGAATGGAAGCCTGCCTGTTTCATGAGCTGTTTTGTCAATGGCGGTGACTTAAAAATGGCTCTGTGACCCTAGACGCATCCGAAAGGATTTGCCAATGGCATTTACGCCTATCTGAAGTTACCCTGAATAATAAGCGTGGTGGAAGGCCATTATTGCGAGGCAACAATTAGAGGTTTATGTTCTCTTTGTTTTTCATGCGACTCGATGTTTTACTGGCCAACAGAAAAGAGAGACCTGCCTTTTAATGAGGGCAATTCAAGGCTGCACATGGAATCCCATATTGTGACTGAAAGGTTACAGAAATGTTTTTAAATAGTCTGAGTCTAGTTTAAAAAGAAGCAGATTTTGACTGAGTTTGTGGTTCAAGAGAGCGCTCGCCAGTGTTTGACACTACTATGGAAAATGAAGATCTGAAGGGTTGAAGAGTTTTATTGTTTCGCTCAGCTGTCTCTCAAAAGCCATGAAGTTAATACATTTATCCGAAGGTTGAGCTGTAAGGAAGTCTCTATCAGCTCTTTCAGGAAAACCAATCGTTTTCTTGTTCTCTTCATGCTGTCATTAATTTTGTGAATTTGCACATTGCATTAAAAATGTTAAAATGCAATCTAAAATAACAAAAGGCTTTTAATTATGAAATATATTAAGAAATGTGTTTTTGGTTGAGGATTTCTCAAGTTATAATCGTTATCTTTACATTCTGTGTATTTGTTGCAATTATTTAAAGTTCATGGACAATAAACTCCAGATAATTCTATGAACACATTTTAAAGCACATTCTTAAATTCTTTTCATAATTTCTACATTAAGGCAACAAAGGAAACACTTTGGTACTTTTTGTGCTAACAGAATCCTATTTTTCCACTCCGTAATAGGATCAAAGCCACTTTCTACATCATTAACTTACATGTACTTCTGCAAAAGCACAGTTTAATAAGGCTTTTAAACTACAGTCTCCTTGTGCAGTTTTCACCGTATAACAACTTTGCTTATTAAAGCTTAATAACTCCCATCCACCCAAGTCTTCAGGTTTTTCTACTTCAAATCCTTATACTGAGATCTGATTTTTACAAATCATGTAACACTTCCAATAACATTATTGTACAGAATTTCCTATTTTGCCCTTTGCTGAATGAAACCAATTATTCTTCAGGCCATATTGTGATAACTTGTTCATCGAAAAACTACTTCTCACGTGCTACCATTTCGCTTCGGGGTCGCGGCGAACCAGAGACTAACCAGGCAACGCAGGGCGCAAGCCTGGAGGGGGAGAGGACACATCCAAGACGGGACCACCCAGTACATCCTGACTGAAATACCAACATTTAGACAGACAGAGTAGGCTTGTTCTGTAATCCCTGAAAACTTCCAGTAATGATCAGGTGGAAACATTTTACCTATGCATTAAAAAGTCACAAGCTGTAGTTTTGCTCAGTACATTTACTTGTCAAGCTGTAGTGTTATATGTGTCTCATCTGAGCACACGATGATATAGCACACACACAGTCTGAAACCTCTTGCTCCGTACAGGGTCGCAGGGAGCCAGAGCCTAACCCAGCAACACAGGGCGTAAGGCTAGAGGGGAAGTGGACACACCCAGGATGGGACGCCAGTCTGTCGCAAGGCACCCCAAGCAGGACTCAAACCCCAGACCCACCGGAGCGCAGGACCCGGTCCAACCCACTGCGCCACTGCACCACCGCGCTCCCTTATGATACGGCATGTGTGGTTTATTAGACCCATAAATGCTGGGGTTTTAGGGTTTGTTCTCATAGTCTAGTCTAGACCAGAGTAAATTTATCAAAAATAAATGAGCATTTTTTGAGATGTGAATAGAGGTGTGGAGAAGGCATATGATGGATTTATTGCAAGTGCTGAGATGTGCCCATATGTGGTCCTGCTAGAATGTACGGATGTGTGAAATGTACTGTATGCCATTATGGCTCTTAGCCGGAGCAAAAGAGAAAGGCTTCCCATTAAGACCAAACAATACAAATCTTCTATTTAGAATTTATACATTAACATTTAAGAAATAAACTTCAGAGCCTTCTATTATGAATTTTCTTCATTTGCCTGGAAGATGTTTTCATTCCACTTTTTTCTTTCATACAGAATTTATTTTACCATACTGAATATATTTAGGACTCGGGGGTGTGGTGGCGCAGTGGGTTGGACCGCAGTCCTGCTGTCTGGTGGGTCTGGGGTTCGAGTCCCGCTTGGGGTGCCTTGCGACGGACTGGCGTCCCGTCCTGGGTGTGTCCCCTCCCCCTCTGGCCTTACGCCCTGTGTTGCCGGGTAGGCTCCGGTTCCCCGTGACCCCGTATGGGGCAAGCGGTTCTGAAATATATTTAGGTTAAGAACTGCAACCCTGTGTTTGCTTACAGTTACTGTGATGTTTTCTTGAAGATGATATAAGGATCAGCTGAATGTGTATTGTGTGTTTGGAATGGGCTCCAGTGGTGTAAAGTATAGTGTCATTAAACTGTCCTTCTAAAGGAATTAAAAAATAACCTTCTGGCTCATGATACTGTCTGGTTTGTACCATGAGTAGAAAGGGTTCATGTTACCCCTACCTTCCCTCTCCTCGTCATGATGGTGTCATATCTCCGTTAGTTTCTAAACTCTGGGCCAGGTACAGCGGTGGTCTCGGAATCTCCGGTCTCGTCTGAAACATATGTTCTTTTCAAAATTTCTCCTTTCTGAGTATTGTACATCCACAATATGGTGCACCAAAAATGCCAGCACAACAGCTTGCTGCTGCCCACCAAGCGATACATGACATTTAGCAGTGTGACTGAGAACTTTAAAGTCATGTTCACCAAGTTTTCCCTAATATCATCCTTCCAATTTAACACTGATTCTATCATTAGAATTATATTTCCTGCCTAATACAGTGTCAACGATGAGGTCTTTAGGACAAAAATGACTCATTTCTTAACATCGGCTCTGGAAGCTGCCGGAAAGTTCCTATAGGGCGCATGGAAGATGTGCGACATCCTTCACTCGAATCAGTTTGTGGTGAAATGCGGGAAAGCATGTCACGAATTCATCACAGATCATCCAGATAGCAGTGTATTGCACAATGGACGCGATGCTGAAGTTCATGCAGCAACTCCCCCCTCCGACACCGTGATTCGATTAAACAGATGAGTTCCGTTAATCTGAATCAGAGGACAAATGTCTTCCAAGAAGTCTGTATGTTCCCTAACTTCGCATGTCCCTTGACGTCGTGCGTCACAGATGATTCATGGCCGGCCACTAATTTGTTCATTGGTAACGTGCTGAATTTCAAAATGTTCGGCTCCTACATATCCTGTGGAAAGTGGTGTCGGTATGATGGTATCATAAGTTTAGTGGCGGGGGGATGTTTTTTCCGATGTGTGTGGCGGAAAGAAAGCCTTACTCCGGAGATACGGTCGTATAGACGTTTCGGCTTGGCACCTGTCCAGGACAACCTCACACTGGAAAATTTGACGCAAACCAGCGTAGATGAAAATTCAAAACTGGCTTCGGACCACGGGTGACCGGTACCTTACGCATGCTGCCGGCCACGCGCACGTACACCCTAGTCCCCATTCTCTCCACCTTCGACAGCCTCCGAAACCTGGTTTGGGAGATTCGACAGGGACTCTGAGGTACGGCAAGGGAATTTTCCGTGACTCCCCATGGCCTTGCCGCCGTACGCTGCCAGACACTGACCGCTATCTCACGGTACTGACCGCTGCCTTCTGCTGCTCCCCTGACCACAGCTGAGCAGTGATCTTCATTCTTGCTCCTCTGACTGTGCGAGAAAACTGCAAAAACCAGCTTTCCCCTCTCCCACCATCCGTCCCAGGACGAAACCTGACATCCCGGCTAGAGATAAGAGTAGGTCAGCGCACCCATGCTGAGCTCCAGCAATGTAGGGGGAGGCCCCGGCTGGCACTGCGTCCTCCGCCCGCACTTACTCCTCCTCAGGTTTTCACGCTGCTTCTTATCAAACCTGAGGGCTTCATGAGAGAAAAGTGTCGGGGGGACGGTTTCACAGCGTTCGCAACATTCTTCCCCTCACAGCCAGTTCCCTGCCTTTGTCTGATTTAACGTTTTAGGTAACAGTGACTGAGGAGGGTGGGGTGGGGTGGGGTCTGGGGTTCAAGTCCCGCTTTGGGTGCCTTGTGATGGACGGGCGTGCCGTCCAGGGTGTTTCCCCTCCCCCCTTAGGCTTGCGCCCCGCATTTGCGGGATAGGCTCCGGCTCGCCGCGACCCCGCTCGGGACAAGCGGTTGTTGACGTTGGTTGGTTACTAGAAGTGACCGGAATTCTCCGTCCCCTAAAAAAAAAAACTGCCAAATCAGCTTCACTATAAAAGCGTGCCGCAAGCGGATGTGTTTATGCCTGCGTGAGTGTGTTTGTGGGCCTGTTTGCATGTTTGTCCCGAAAGCCCTCTGGAAAGTACACAGCGGCTTAACTGCAAGTCTCCCCACGCAGCATTTGAACAAAAATCATTATTGCCCGCTGTGGCATGCAGGAGTCCCGTCACGGCCACTTCCAACATCACTGGACGCACCTGACGCATGAGGATGAGGAGGGGCGATGCTGGTAAAATGGGTGTCGGAGGGCGGGAAGCATCACGCAGCAGAACTCAGTGCGATGCGGGCGAAAATGCTGCCCAAATATTCCGGATCTTTCTTTTTTTTAAACATATCCATGTTTCATTTATTGCACTCTTTAATTTATTTATTTTTTTAACAATTTTAAGAAAAAACATTCTGCAAACCCACGTCACATCTGGTCACTCCCTGAACGTGCCACACCCACAGCCACCTTTTAGAGTGCAGTTTTGATTGTAATGTTGCTTGCGAAAAATTAATAAAACAAGGTTACACTGACATGCAGCAGCATCATGTTCAGGGTGTATCCTGCTGAGCCTTATTTTAGATTCAAGTGAAATCGACACACACACACACAGTCTGAACCGCTTGTACCATACAGGGTCACTTGGAACCGGAGCCTAACCCGGCAACACAGGGCGCAAGGCCGGAGGGGGAGGGGACACACCCAGGATGGGATGCCAGGCCATCGGGAGGCACCCCAGGCGGGACTCGAGCCCCAGACCCACCGGAGAGCAGGACCCGGTCCAACACACTGGACTATCGCGCCCCCTCTCAAGTGAAATAGTATTTTTTATTTATTATTGCTGGGTCTACATTTTTTACAGAACCAAAGTAATTCATAAGAGGAGGGGCATATGTATTATTCAGCTTTGACTGACTGCAACTTGGTGGTAAAAGTGACTTTGGAGTCACAAATGGAGCTGCGAACAGACCCAGACCCAGCTGTGTGTGGAAGTGTATCCTGATTACAGGTACTTTACCTTCCCCTGCTGGGTGTATCTGAGCTTTAATATCATCCGCGACCCGTTGGGAAGCGTCTCCGCGAGCTGCGCTCTCAACTGGGAAACCCTGTGACTGCAGAACAAAGAAAGGTCCTTCAGAAACAAAGGGACGCAGGTTTAAGAACAACATACAGCTGTCAAAGCTCTGAAAAATGCTTCTCCAGAATGGAACAATTATCATGTAAAGGGAAATAAACAACTGTGCAGTCAAGGGAAAGCCTGTTTAATTCATTCAGCTCCATTCACGTATACATAGAGCCCCCCCCCACACACACACTCTCACACTCACTCACATTTTCTGTGTCCTACATCTTTGAGAACCAGCGCTTTAGAGCACGTATTGTCAGTCTGATTCTTTACTACGGTAAAGCATACACCATGGCTATGAAGGTATTTAACACAAACGTGTGTAAACACTGAAGGAGGCCTGAGACTGGCACACATTTGCGTTCAACTTTCATATCGTAATAAATACGCCCACAGTTGTGAGCGCTGTCCTATGCATACTTTATTTTAATGATCCTCAGAGGATCGACCACCCGCTGCAGTAACATTTTTTTCAGCAGTTGTGATGAGCGTGTATTATTTCTTTATGTATTTCATTTTTATTTCAAGTGTAGCAGGTTATACGCACATTATACTGACAAATGATCCAAAATCGAAATTTTATCGATTCTTGATTTTGGCTCTGACGTGGTGGAATGAGCTCCCTCTGTCCTTCGGAACTGCTGAATCCCATTCGGCGATCGGTGTGCCAAAACCCATCTTTTTCAGAGCCGCTTCTCTCCTTATGTCCCAACGGCTCCGAAAATCTCCTCCAGATGAAGTGCATCCCCACCGTCACTACCTCCCCTCTTATGGTCTGCATTCAGCACCTGACTCGCTCTTCCGGACGTGAGATCAGACACAGGCTCAAATGAGAGCGCCAAGAGTTCCGTGAGAATAACCTGCGTTTGCGAGAAGATCAGATTTGAGGACTATCGCAACATCAGGTGCTCCCTCAGATAAATAAGGAAACCCAAAGGTTTGCATCTACCTCGGTCCGAGATCAGGCCGAAACTCTGTTCCGGCTTCTGAACTTCTGTTCCGCTGACACTTCTCAGATCTGCTATCAAGTAGATGTATCTCTGAAATCCGGCGTCAGAATGTTATTTAGCAACAGCTAACACTATCCGAGACCACAAGGGCTGCAGCAGAGCAGAGCAGAGCAGAGTTGGTGAGAAATGGCATTGGTGAAGGTCAGGTCATTGCTCCCAGGTCACTATGGATGATGGAGTACGCTTGTCATTAACGCACGAGCCGGATACACTAGGGCTAGGGTTTGAAGCGCCCCACGCTCTCGTCGCCCCTGGTGCCGCAAGGCTATCTTGGGACCCGCGGAGCCAGAGGGAGGTGAACCAGAGGCAAGATAGCCAAACACAGCTGCACAATCGTACAGAACTGTAGAACTCCTACAGTAAGGGTGGGGTGGGAGTCAGAGGTCAAGAGCTGGGTAATCAGTCTTAGTGACCTGCATGAACGGGAAAATAAAACTGATTTACTCTGTACTCCAGTGCATCAAAGTGTCTCACTATTTAGCATCGAAATTTAATTTAAAAAAAAATAAAAGTGGGATTTTGAAGAACGACGGCATAAAATACAAAGCGTGAGACGTTTTTATTTTGTTTTTTTTTAAGCGGTAATGCCATTTTATACACGAGTCTATTGCCCCAACAGCGTGTGGTGGAAAAGGTCATTTATGATTGCTATGCATGGGGAGTAAGAGGGAGGCAGGGAGAGATGATGTGTGTTATGTGTTGTTTGTGTGAGAGAGGGCAACCAAGTGTGTCGGTGTGCGTGCGTGCGTGCGTGCGTGCGTGCACGTAAATGAATGAGAAACAGAGAGTCTGATTGGCTGGTTGGCAGTGCCATGTACTCGGCTGCTGCGAAAGAGAGGGTCTCTCGGTGGGGGGGGGGTTGCTGTTATTCAATCGCACTGGGTCTGCAGGGGGGGCACAGTGATAACAATGCAGTGGCTCAGTTCGCTCCAGTCAACAACTCCTGCCTGACTCCAATTAGCTACAGGGCATGGGGGTGAGGGGGGTGAATGGGCAGGGGAGTGGAGGGGGGGCACTGAACGGGAGGCCTTTAAACCTTGCTCGACCTATCCGATCCCCACGCTCCCCCGAGGGACTCCTCTCAGCCTGCTGCCGGCCCACCTGGTCAGCTTCCCAGCTGTTTAAATATCCCTGCCGAGGTGAGCAGTCCTATCTGAACGTGAACCGCACTTACCCTGGTAATCGCTTCGCCCCCCTGCGGTCATGGCCCTTAATCCTAAATCCCCCCTACCCTACTGCGATGCATCAGTGAAGAGGCAGTGCTGGGATCCCGTAGCCCAGAACAGGGGCGGCACTCAGTTACATTCCTCCGTGCCACCTCCATCTACCCTCTCAAGGTGCGCTAAGGACAGCTCCTTTGTACTAGAAATGACTACCAGAGCATCCTTTGAAGCTCACCCATTTAAATGGACATGGTAGAACCTAGCGGTCATGTGACAGGAATCTTGCCTATGGCTGAGTTAATAAGTACTATCACCTTCACACTCCCCATGTGCTGTCATGCGTTACTCAACCATAGACAATAGAAGATAGCAGTGTCTCCAGTACTATCCAAACACACTGCGACCCCGACCCACAACCTCCGACCCCTATGGGTAACTGGGGAGTTTCACCAGCTCTACCAGCTGCCCACCGAGTATAATACTTGATAAGTCACAAATGACACATATTGTGAAATGGGAGGCAGCAGGTGGCCCCGCAGCGAGGAGTCGATGCCTTTGGGCTCAGAGGCTGCAGGTCCGAATCCAACCCCGTTACGTAGTGTGCCCACAGTCGCTACTTACCCGGAACCGGTACAGTTAAAATGAAAATAAATAAATGCGAATACTTCCAGAAATTTGAAGCTGAATATTATAAACGAGTTAAATGGTGTACCATTAAAATGTAGGTAAGGGGGCGCGGCGGGTTGGACCGGGTCCTGCTCTCCGGTGGGTCTGAGGTTCGAGTCCCGCTTGGGGTGCCTTGCGACGGACCGGCATCCCGTCCTGGGTGCGTCCCCTCCCCCTCTGGCCTTACGCCCCGTGTTGCCGGGTTAGGCTCCGGTTCCCCCGCGACCCCTCTTGGGACAGGCGGTTCGGATGATGTGTGCGTGATGTGTAAAATGTAGGTAGCGCTGACGCCTTACCGCAGCTGAGCTGTGCTGAGTTTGGATGTCTGTGTGGAGCTCCTCTGGGTACTCTGTTTTCCGCCCACATTCCAAGGTCCTTTGTGGGTTTTTGTCTGCTAAATGAATAAATACAAATGTAAAAATTGAGTGCGCGCTTTCCAGTTCTGTCTTGCATAATTGTACTGATGCTGTCCAGTCAGGGCTAGCCACATTAAAGCTGGAGTCTGTCTGCTGGATTGATGAGGGGGGACATTTGAGATGCATGCCCCAGCCCCGTCCCTGAGGGTCCACTGCACACCCGTGTGAAAATCGCGCACCGCGGGAAGAACCTGGCTTTGTGCTCTGGATTAGGATCAGGTGAGCCTCTCGGGACGAGAGCCGCTCGGGGCAGCTTTGAAACACGGGAGTAGCAGGGATTAGATCGGTAGGGAGTCCCCGATACTGGTCACACGGTCTAGCAGAGTGGGCAATTGGGCTTATTTGGTGATGAGTGTGGGGGGAAAGGGGATGTCGAAGGGAGAGCAGAAAGGGTCACATGTGAGCAGAGAGGTGAGTGGCTGAGGGCCCCACGGAGCGAGGCAAAGGTGAGCGGGGTCAGTGTGCGAGCAGAGACGCGAAACGAAACGCAAGCAGCGTAAACACGCGAGAGGTAAGTGGACGGGAGAATCACTGCCTCTCCTCACACTATGGATACACATCAAAACAAACTGCTGAAAATCAGCCTAAGGCGAACAAGGAACACAGCAGGGCAAATACCAACGCTAGGTAAACGATTATTATAAACAAAACATCAACATAACCCATCTGAGTAATACAAAAACCATTGAAAGCACTGAGAGAACACAGCTCGACAGTTCTTAAGCACTTAAGATGCACACTATGTGCCCAGGGATGATGGGAAGGCTCCCCCTCGCACCGCTACATCTAGTAAATATGGTGTACGGTACATGGTGATGGGAGGTAGCTTTTAAACCTACTGTTGCACAACTAGCTATTGTGGAAGGAATGGATTCCAGTGGCGGAAAGTTTTTCCGGCAGATTCAGACAGGGATATATTGCCTCCCTCCATTAATAAAAAAAAAAACTAAATGCAAGTAAAGTCAAAACCCTAAAAAGAACTCTGACAGTTTAGCTGTCTGGGGGATCCTTTGTTGACTTGTCTTGCCTATATCCCACTCTCCATTCTTACCGTAAATGCTTTTAACAGCGTGAACAACGTACCGGTGTGTAATTATTATCTGAGTGAAAATACACCGGGTCTTGAGATTACGAACATTCGAGCTATGGATTTTTAGGGATATGATACATTTTTAATGGTTTTTAAATGTATTTTTAATTGTAGTTTTTGCTATTTTCAAAGTCCAGTCCGGTGAACATCGCTTGCATTTCCACATCCCAACACTAGTTGGCAGCAAAACGCACCCTAACAGAGAAGGAGGATCATGTGATAATTGGTTCTACATTTATATCTACATTGGTTCATTCAACCGACGCCGCTCTCCAAAGCGACGTACATCTCACAGAAAAATATAACGAATGCGTTACATCAACAGAAAGAGAGACTTCAGGGTGAGGAGTTCGGACATCCGGGAGGAATTCAGAACAGAGCCGATATTCCTCCGCGTCGAGAGGAGCCAGTTGAGTTGGTTCGGGCATCTGGTAAGGATGCCCCCTGGGCGTATACCAGGCACGGCCAACTGGGACGAAGCCCCGAGGTCGGCCCAGGACAGCCTGGGGAGTTCATATCTCCCAGTTGGCCTGGGAGCAGCTAGGGATGCCCCGGGTTGAGCCGGACGAAGTTGGGAGGGACAGGGATGTCTGGGCTTCTCTACTCTCCCTGTTACCACCACAACCCTAGTTGGGCAAATGGTCAGGAAAATGCATGAATGACTGAATGAATGAATGAATGAGACACTTGGAGAAAGAGAGTTTTCAATGGTCATTTTTGAATATAGATGAAATCGAATGGAATTACCGAGAATTTGAGCTGCTTTTGGCTCAACAGGACATTTATTTATGATGTTTCAACCTTTGCATTTGATGTCGCATTTCAAGCCCAGCACACCGGTAGACATATCTGGTTACTTGTTCCAGGTGCAGGCTGTATTCTCTTTCAGGACTGCCATGTTAGCACTCCGGTGGGGGGCTGTGGCTGTGTCAGCACCTCTCGACACCTAAGACCCGCTTCTGCTTGCCCTGAATGGGGGTTATGTAACTGTGAAAACGAGAAGGCCCTCTACAGCGCGCCCGTTTTTTGCTAACCTTCCTTTGACCTCCGCGGGGATCCTGTCCATCCATCCACGGCAGCGTCTGGGCACCTCCAGGGAGAGATTTTGAGCATCAGAACTGCCACAGCATGACAAACTGTACCAATGTACAGGTTATACTGTGTATTGCTGAAATACCTCACATACTGTATATTTTCCAGTACAGGACAACACTGCCGTAGCTTCAGCAGGTCGTTCCGCAGAATGGTGGTAGGTTGCCGTGATGATAAAATAGTCGGCTTTGTTTTCTTTAGTTCCCGATCGACCGTCTCCCCTGCTGAGCATTCCGGAGGATGGTCTCCATTGCTGTCGTCACATCATCCGTATCTGGGGTTTTTTCGACCGGTACCGGGAGAAAGGACCAAACACTCGGCACATACTTTTCCGAATTTAAGTGCATTGCCTGGTCAAATTAAGAGCCCTGTGGTACACATGTTTACAAATATTAATGTCTGATGGATTACGATAGAGAGATACCATATTATAATACAGTATCAAATTATGAGAGGGAGACTTTGCTGCAGTACGAAAGAAAAATGTGTTGTGATGTTGGATCATGCAATTTATATTTCAATTTATAACTCATCCAGCTGTTAAAAGGACTGCAGATGTACTTAATGCACATCTTTAAAGTAGCCATAGTTCAAGCATGAACCATAAAATGCATATCTTAGCAAGAGCCTAAAAGAGATTTATAAGTCGTAAAGCAATAGGACTGTGACAGTTTTGTAATTTGCTGCATGTGAAAATGGGAGCAAGCAGCTCCCACAAAAGACCAGGAGAGATTAATCTGTTCTTTGCTGCCTTGAAAAAATATGAACGAGCATGTATTATCCTTAGAGCAAAGCTGGACGGGCGGCTCTCGCAAGTCTGCTTCCCAGCACGGCGCAACACGACTGGAGGGTTGCTGTACATCGTTCACCTGGGAGGCCAAGGTTTCCCACCGATCTGGAGACGATCCGTCTGACGACCCGAGTGTGAAACTGGGAGATCCCACAGTAGTCCATCACGCATATTAGCTGTTGTGATTTTGAAATTTGTGCCTTTCTCCTGGTGAACATGCTGCTATGTACAGCCTCCAGATGCCTCAACGCACACAGAAGAAGCGGAAGTAATCTCTCTACGGTTATCGAAATTCTGATCTCACGAGATTTGGGTTACAAAAAAATCGACCTCCGTCCGGGCATCTACCCCCCTTTTCTAGCGCTCGTGAACAAGATCCCGAGAAACCCTTAACTACACTAAGAGTGACAGTTGTCCCCATCACCTGGAGAGAGCAACTCACTCTTTTACAGGACAGGACAATGACCGGATACTTGAAGGCGCCTATTTTCCATAGCAGCTTCATACTGGCAAACAAACCACTTGAGTGGACACACACGCACACACACACACACACACACACTGCTCCACTAAGGGCAGTTTACAGTGAGCAGTGCCGCCTGGAAACGCATCTTTAGCACCGGAACTACCCACTGCACCACTGTGCCATCCCAGAGTCAAATCTAACTGTGAAATAGTCGCACAGGATTAAAGGCTTAAAAAATGGAACAGAAATGACAGCAGCTTCAACAATCAAACTAAAGAAGCAAATAATTTAAGTGCTGCTGAAAGCTGCAGACTGGTAAAAGACTGTAATAATTAAACTGTTTAAAGGTGAGTAAACAGGCTTTGAAGAGACTGATTAACCCAACCGACGAACCAGCCTTCGGGCTCATGGCAGTTCACCGAGCTCACATAACACATTAACCAATATTAAACACAATATTTACCCTCGTCGGTTATATTGATCGACCCGAAAAGGCGAAACGATCTCGCCCCACGAAGCCCGCGACACACCGACGGCTCTTAACCTTTCGTTCGACGCACTCGGTGCCCTTTACGGCTTGTTCGACGTAGAGCTGTTGATAGGAGTGTTTGGATGACTACGGAACACACTGACATTACACATTCGCTTCCTTTTGCGGGCAGCCACTCGAACCGCTCGAGCACCCCGCCCCGCCGGCCCAGCGGGCCGAGCTCCAAGCCACAGTTCCGTCGCCGAGGGGCTCGCGAAGCCTGACATCCTATAAGAGTAAACCACATAGGCAGTCGCAATAACAAGCGGGCCACGCTTCGGGACGAAATCATCTAATGTTTACCATCCTATCCTTGGAGCTGAGCGGACGGCGCTTTCAAGACTAAGTAAATAAACGACATACGAAGCTCTGTTTGCGAGTGTTCCATCAGCACCCAGAAGATCCTCGAAGGTTCGCTTGTTTGTTGCGGCTAAACGCCGCCCTGGGGAACGTGGGAGAAGGAGAGGGGCGCTCGGGGACTCACGTTCGCCATTTCGGATGGACCGATCCTCCGGCCCGGGATCCGCACCCTTTGAAATTTAAGTCATCCCAGCGTTTCCGAAACCGTGAACAATTTTTTCCCTTTTTCCACTTGCCGAAGTGCCAGATTCCAGCCAGGAACCTGATGGTGCAGCAGAAACTAAGAGATGCTGAAGAGCACTGCTCACCACCTGGGCACAAAAAAGAGAAAGTGAAAGGAGACGGGGCGGCGGCGGTCGGGGGGGTTGAATAACAGCGAATGTACGATCATTTACAATCAGTCCAACAGCAGAGCAGTTGGAAGACCCACTAAACCATCACAACCCTTAGAGACAGTCAAGAAGAAATGTGTACAGTCTTATAATTAGTATAACCAAAGGATTTACACACACACACATTTTCAGAACCGCCTGTCCCTTACGGGGTCACGGGGAACCGGAGCCTACCCGGCAACACAGGGCGTAAGGCCGGAGGGGGAAGGGGACACACCCAGGACGGGACGCCAGTCCGCCGCAAGGCACCCCAAGCGGGACTTGAACCGCAGACCCACCGTAGAGCAGGACTGCGGTCCAACCCACTGCGCCACCGCACCCCCACACCAAAGGATTTACATTTCTCTAGAATCTTCTATTATTGTCGTCATCGCCGTTATTATTATTATCTGAACCCTACGGTCTTGTGACAGAGTGCTAGAAACTTTACAGAAAGTGCAGCTAATATTAATAAGGCTGTGAACGTTGTTGGCACCGCAGCAGAAGCGTCGCCCAAAAGCCTCCCGTGAACCTAGCCGGCGTTACGGTGGCCTGGTGCCTACGAGAAGATGTGCGTCCCAATACCTGCGGAACCCGATCCATCCCTGCGCACCAGCGAGAGCGCTACGCTCCTCCGCTGCAGGTGTCCGGTTCGTCCCCTTCGCGTCGGGCCCGGCATCCAAAGCCTATCGGTTCTCAATCTCGGGCCCGACGCGGTGGAACGAACTCCTGCCCCTCCAAACTGCTGGATCCCTTTCGGCAATCAAGACGGCTCTCAAAACACATCTCTTTTACACCCGTCTTCCTCCCAAGCTCCGGACCCCTTCACCTCCCGTCTAAGTTAGTCCATCACCACCGGCTTCTGTTTATCTACCTATTTTCCTATTCACGTACCACTGTCTATCGGTAGCTGCTGGGATTCGCGAGCTATGAAGAACAGCGATCCCGGACAAGCTGCGCTTCAGTAATCGTGCGTATGCATCTAAGCCCTCTGCCCGTCGTGGGATGCACTTTTGTTTACCCGGAGCTTTGGAGGGAAGTATCTGCCGAACGTAAACGTAAATGTATAATGGATCTGAAAGCGGTCGCATCCTCCTGCACGAGGAAACTGTTTCCTCGCGGATTCTGCGGAGGGGTCTTGCCGCGAGGAATGAAAGCCAGAGCGAGCCCTGTCACGGGCGTAGATCCCCGCCCCCCCAGCACGCTCGGCACTGGAACAATCAAGGCACGTCTTACAGAGGAACAAAGATAAACACAATTAGGGGCCAGGCTTTGGACAGGACCCAGGAGCACATCAAGATCCAAACTCCAAATCAAAGTCACCTAGAGCCCAGAACTGCTGCTTCTACACGAACATTTTCTCCCAGACCGCCCCGAACAGCTGACGAGTTCTCATCGCTCGTATACGTGGATAATGACGAGCAAGTACGCGAACGTTGGTCTCCGTGAACGTTTGGGACATCGCGCACGCCGCTCCTTCGTGGCCCTAATGGAGACAAATGGACGTCGCGACACTTGGAGCAGAAGAAAACAGCTGCTTCGCTGTTTTTTCATGTCCGGCAGATGCTTTTGTTCAAACGAAAACGTGTGACATCTGCAAGTTATGATTTTAGATGCGAGGGTCCAACAGGGCGGTTCATCTCGTGCTTTAAACCTGCCGGCACTATGAGAGCAGCGCGTGTTCTTGACACAAAAGTTGACGTCAACCCCAGAAAAGAGCAGTTTAGGCACAACCTGGTGCATATAGTGCAACATATTGCAAAGACATTGCTGAGACATACAGGGGCATCCAAGGTCCTGGACAACATTTCTGCCTCTCCTTTCTCACTGCATTTATTCCAAAGCCTTGGGTCTGCTTTTACGGGCGTGTTGAAACTCCTCCGCGATGAAATCACACGCTAAAAACGTTAATTTCTGGTAATAATGGTTTATGGCATGAAATGACATGAGACCACTGGCCGAGTACAAAAAATACTGATTTTCATTTTTTTTTTTTTTTTAAAAATCAGGTAATCCTTAAATCATAAACGGCCTGGGTTGTAATGTAAGATAAAGCACAGCGCTCATATTTTGTTTTTATTAATTAATGAGTCAATTTCAACTTATCAAGGTGAAACGGAATGCAGCCAGCAGATGGGATCTCCGAACGCGCCGCTTTATCGCCGCGTACGATCCGGAGGTGGAACGCTTGCGGTTCGGTTATCATTTTACAGCAGAAGGGGTTGCCTGGCAACATCAGCTAATAACAGCAAACCTAAAAAGAGTGAAAATAAACAGAGCTTCTGGCAGTCATTTCAAGGCACCTATAAATAGAAACTCGTTAACCTGCCTACAACGCTTCATTTTACAAAAGCCATTTAGCGTTCTCGAAATAGTCGCTCTTTACGTTGGGGTTTTGCGGCTTCCAGGCTTACGAGCGCTTTTTTATTTCCCCCCGGCCATTTATTACCTTGTTACGCCCTCCCGTTCGGGCCCCGTGCGCCAAGTCATCCTCCACCCACGGTCGTGACCGCGAAACGATCTCGTTTCATCCCCTCCCACCCTGCGCCACCTTTGCGCGTTTGCTTGCGTTACTCGATTTTCTGTCGAGCTCATCCCGCATCGGAACTCGCGACAAGTAGAAGAAGGCAACGCTTACCGAAGCGCTATGAGGTGGAAACAGGCCGCGGAACAGAGGAATTGGAACCCGCGAGGTTGTAGCAGGAGAGAAAAAAAACCGCGGGGACTCCATGGCCCGCGCGCTGCCCGCTGCTCCCGGCCATGGGCTAACATTACAGTCATCGCGCCAACATCTGAGCCCAAACGCCGAGCAGCAACACGAGCAGGTCCATATCACTCCTCGCGCGCCGGGCTGACACTCGCTCGCCAAGCTCCCTCCGAGCCCCCCGTGAACCCCACGCATCCCGGAAGCCCACGTTGCGTGCGGATCTGCACCCGCCGGTACGTCACATGGTGCTAACACTTCGCACGCGACATGTCAACATCTCTCAGAGGACCTCTGCTGAGATGTTCTGCCACGAACAACCCCCAAAAGAAGGGGAAATACTCCTGTACATGGGGCACACCGCGGTGGGCTTCTCTGCTGCTATGGAGGGGCCGCTTTCTGCGCAATTGAGTCGGAGCCCTTCGTGCAACGATACCGCCGCGCTGGGTCTGGGCTTTCGATCCTGCCGAGGAAGTACGTAACCCGGGTTCGAAGCTGAGACGGAGATGCGACTGCACGAAGAGCTGATGTAACACATCTGCCCGGTAGCGCAGGGATGAATCCCGCAGTCGCATGACCTGTAGCCTGGGATCATTTCTTTCGGACGTCTCGCCTACCGCTCCCGAGCGGCACCCTGGTTTGCACCCAGACCCGCTGGACCCTTCTTGGCTCCGCCACCTGCCGGCGCCAAACAGGTGTGAGCGGGCCATCGCGGGCCGTCGCGCCCGGTTTCGATGAAGAGCGGGCCTACGGCCGCGCTCCATTTCAGCATCAATAGGGGCGACAGCTTTTGAGGGAACGAGGGAGGTAAACAACCTTTCAGCGCAGTCCCCTCCACCAACCCCACGGCCTCTGACAAACTCTGACCCCCATAGAGGCACATTCTTGGGATTCACCGTGAGAAGGAAAGCCCCACCCGCACCGTCTCGGCCCCAGCGCGGCACACCGAAGCGGTGCCTCCGGTCAGTTTGCAACCCTTTGCGCAAACCCTGCGGTACCTGCTGCAAGCTGTGTGTAGTAAAGGTAGCCACCAGCCACACGCACGCACGCACGCATACACTGTCTGAACTGCTTGTCCCATACAGGGTTGCAGGGAACCGGAGCCCAACCCAACGGCACAGGGCGCAAGGCCGGAGGGGGAGGGGACGCACCCGGGACGAGACGCCAGTCCATAGAAAGGCACCCCAAGCGGGACTCGAACCCCAGAGCCACCGGAGAGCAGGACCCGGCCCAACCCACTGCACCACCACGCCCCCCCCCCCCAGCTACGCATGCTGAAACACAAAGAAGTGCGGAAGACCCCAAAAACACGTGGATACCTCACTACAGAATAGAGAAGCTTTGGGTCTATGAGGCATGATGTGTTATTATAATATAAAAAATTACTAACAAGTATATACGTTGCTGTCCACACCATGCCTTGCCTCATTCCCTCTGCTTACTGATAATTATTACACAAATTAAAAGTTAACATTAAAAGACAAGCTAGAAGAAATTATAAAAAATTGTGGTAAAAATATAAAATGTCGACGTTACCGTTTTGCATGAAATTAATTTCGGCACTTTAATAAATTTTTGGTGATACGTTTTTTCTCTGGGAGCCTGTTTTATTCCAAGCCATCGGGGTGATTTCACAGAATGAATGAATGAACCCTGTTATGTGGGGGGTATGAATGGCTGCGCAGTGATACCTGCAGCAATACGATGCCACCTTCTCCATAGAGGAAGCGCAATAAATGTGCAGCAAACGCCCCGCATGCGCTGACCCTGTGGGAAGAGTAATACGCGGTGGAGCAAAAACGGCGACGCACCCAGTGACCCCAGTGACCCCAGAAGGCCCGCAGACAAGCCAACGCCGCCGAACACAGCGAGCCCACATGGAATTACCTTCACCTGCGGAGAAAGTCTGCAGCATTTATTCCTTCCGGTGAATGTGCACATCTGATAATCTAACCAAAAGCGCAGAAAAAAAATGTCATTTTAAAACCAGTTATTACAGGAGGCACGGCATTTATATTTCCGTTTATGAAATTCAACGACTTGTTTTTCTTGGTGGTTATCCAGTCGAATTGAATAATTCTTCAACGAATGCTTGCATGCGAATCCCTCTCATACACGGCAGATCCTGCGGCTCATTTCCTCGCGGAGATTTTCTGCGCTGTAGGGTCGGAGGTCACAGACAGGCAATCATTTCGTCGCCTCATCTACATTTGGCCACGCAGCTAACTGCTAAGAGACCCCCCCACCCCCGTGCTGTCATCATGGCAGCTGACACCAGCAGATTCAGCAAATTAATGGGCACGCTAAGCGTGAATGATGACAGCAAGGAGAGACCAGCAGGGGTACAAATTAGGCAAATGTCAGGGACAGCAGGTGATGTAGTGGTTCGAGCTGCTGTCTCAGACTATATGCTACAGATCGGAATCCCACCCGCCGCTCTTGTACCCTCGATCGGGGCACTTATCCCGAACTGCTCCGGAAAAAGATTACCCACATGCATCAATGGGTAAATCACCGTGAGCGGCTTAACGTTATAAGTCACTCCGGAGGACAGCGTCAGCAAAAAAAAAAATAACGACGTGTGGCAAATGTCATGTCATGTGTATGGCAAATATGTAAGATATAAAAATAAATATATACACATACATACATATGTGTAGCTACAGATACATACTGTATGTAGAGAGTCGGATCGTAGAAGCCCTGCGACAGACACTGCCCCAGCCTCACACACACACACACGCACACACACTCATAACCACCGTTACACATGCAACGCACACTTAAAGACAGGCTTAGAACCCCTCTCCTACATGCATATGCCCATCTACGGTGCCTTCAAAGTATTCAGACCCCTCCGCTTTTTCCACACTTTGTGCTGTACATTTACTTCAGTTTGAATAGTTTTTCTGTAAACTGACACGCAGGGCCAGATAACGAGAAAGAGAAAACACGCACACACTGGCTTAAGGTGCTTGCCCCAAGCGGGGTCGCGCCGAGCCAGAGCCCAACCTGGCAGCAGAGGGTGCGGTGGAGACGCACCCAGGACAGGATGCCAGTCCATCACGAGGCACTACAACTGGGACTCGAACCCGGCCAAACCTGCTGCGCCACCGCACCCCCTAAAAGAAAACACACTGGATGTATCTGAGCTCAGTATGGAGTGTTATAGCAAAAGGTTTGAATGCTTAATGAGGAAGTTCGGTTTTTTATTTTTAATTCTAAAAAACGAGTTTCCCCTTTGAGGGGGCGTGGTGGCGCAGTGGGTTGGACCACGGTCTTGCTCTCTGGTGGGTCTGGGGTTCGAGTCCCGCTTGGGGTGCCTTGCGACAGCCTGGCGTCCCGTCCTGGGTGTGTTCCCTCCCCCTCCGGCCTTATGCCCTGTGTTGCCGGGTTAGGCTCCGGTTCCCTGTGACCCCGTATGGGACAAGCAGTTCTGAAAATGTGTGAGTTTCCCCTTTGTCATTTTGTCATCCTGCGAATCACCCGATGATGAAAATAATTTCCATACATTCTGAAATAAGCATACAGGGCCTGATTCTTTCTAAAGGTGCTGTATTTGCACACAAAGCCATAAAGCAGGTTTCACTTACACTCACACTCACACTCACACACACACACGTACTACACAGTGTGCCGGTGCTCCATACTCCTTCCAACAGAAGGGGAAATAATGATGCAGTGGTGTTACCACCATCGTATATGCCCACTTGGCATCTCATGGTCATTAAAAGAGGGAGGACCAGGTCTGGTTGGCTCCCATTTGGTCAAGTGTGCCACACTATGAGGGCTCATTGTTCGCTCTGCCCACTTTCCCTTCCCGTTCCCGCAGTAAAAAGTTCGGCACGCCTTGGTTCCTTCACAACAAAACCAGAACACGGCGGTGACACATTTTCACACTACGCAGAAATCTGAAACAAAAATGTTTGCTTTTCTTTTTTGCCTCCTCGCCCCTCCGCAAGGTCGTCGCACAGCCAGCCGGCAGCCGTCTTTCCCTTCCGTTTTCGGCGTATAGAGAGCGAGCGCCTCTGTCCAGTAGCAGGCGATGATAATTCGGGGCCTTTGCTATGCCTCGCAGAATGACCCGGAGGGCTGTGGACTGACCGGTCAGCGACCCTCTTCATATTCTGTCGCTGCATATCGTCAGCTGCATGTCATGTTTCAAGCCCCTCTGGGCTTTTTTGGGTTTCCAGTCCTTATGTGGTCCACACAAGTAACTCAAGTCTGTCCTCTAGTGGTCTCCTGGTCTTGGTAAAATGGAAGCAACCTCACTCGATAATGGTTGGAAAGGTGGATCGTTGAGTGAAAAGGCCTTCCTGCAGGACACGGGGGAACACCTGGGGGAAGACAGTGTAATCCACAGTGCGCATGGCGATGCTGTAGAGATGAAAAAGTTATCAGAGCTTCTAAAACAACTGTCAAAGTGGAGGAAAAAAGGGGCAAAAACGTAAGAGGGACAGAAAAACAAAAAAACAGAAGTGTCCAAATATGATGTTGGTCAAGGGTTTATTGTCTGTTAATCATACACAAATATCAGGACAAGAGGACTTTAAAAAAATAATAAATTAATTAAAACAAACACCCAGCATAGTGTTGTGTGTTTAAAAAAATTGGAGGAAGAAAAAAAAAAAAAAACTCAACGAGCGATTCGGGAAGTTCTGCTTTTCCGAGATGCTCATGACGTCGCTCGTCCCGATTCATTCGCTTTGGGGGTCGGTTCCTCCATCGGACGACGAGCTCTGCTCGGCCTTTCCTCTCCGCTTGCTGACACCACTGAAGTACTTCTCCCGGAAGGCGTTATGGCCCCGGTATGGTCTGAAGCGGGAGTCTAGGAGGAGGGCCAACTCATCTGAGTCCTGAAAAAGGAGATCCCACAGACAGCTGGTCCACATCAGCTGCCACATACAGAGACGAACGCCGCGCAACACTAGAGAATGCCCAACCTAACCCTGCATTACTGTCTGGAAACTCAGGATGCACAATTACCCACTGCATCACATAACACGAAACAGTGCCCTCCGCTACTCTAGAGAACCCTAGGCATTGCTGCAAAACTGTACCCTACATGGCACTGACAGACTATGTCCTTGATTGTACACCACGTCTTTGTGTTACAAATTCTTGAGTTATGTATTTTCGAAGATGCAAATATTTTTCCTTATACAGTGGATCCTCGGCATACAGACTTAATGGGGACTAAGAGCCGGTTCGTTACTCACAACCTTTCTAAGTTGAATTCGACACGGAGCGGCCTTTTTTCACTCCACTTCGCATTCTGAGTTTTAAGTTGCTTTGGAGAAAAGCCTCTGCTAAATAAATAAATGCAAACGTCAGCAACGTGACAGCTCGACAAGGAGTGGGGCAGCAGCGTAAATTTTTGGATGTGAACAGAGCAGCAGATTTTGTGTCTCTCTCACTGAGCAGCGGGTGGGAATAAGGCTGACAGACAGCAGCTCCCTCTCGAGAGCCTGGATGCCTCGTGCACGTGCCCGTGTGTTCCGAGTCCCCTCAGGTGTGCATAACCCGCCGTAAATGACGAAGCACCACAAAGCAATCCAGCCAGAGCGGGGTGCTAACTTAGGGCAACGGTGACTATTTCAAGTTGCATCAGTCTGCAAATTGGGTGAAGCTTTGCTGTGTGTCTTGAACTGTACGCTAGCTCTATTTATGAGCAAATACATCCTAATCCCTCCCAAAAAGTTTTTTTTAATGGTAAAAAGTTTGTTCCTTGAAAGTTTTTAAGTCAGTGACCCACTGGATTTATTGTTTTTATTTTTATACATATGTATTTTGCAGTAACGAGGACACTAATAGAGTATGAGCGTGAGACCTCATGAGAACTCACTTCCAGTGTTTCCAGTTTATGTCGAGTGCTGGTGATCAATAAAGCGAGGTACGTTGGACATGTTAATGAGTCAACAGTCTCACTTAAATAGGGATTTGTGGAAACATTTTTGTTTTCATTCATTTGGAATTACTCAAACATTACTCAAAGTTAATAAAAATGTTAAAAGTCCTAGAGCATAGTTTTTATTTGCTATAGCTATATCCAAGACTTTTACAGAAAATACCTAGTGAATAAATAATCAGTATAAGGACACTTGGTCAACGTACAAGAGGAAGGCCTGCTATGCGGTGGATCGACAAACTCGCCACAGCCACGGATGCACTTTCAAGTCTTAGCCGGCCGGCGGAAGACCGGGCGCTTTTCAGGACAACTATCCGTAGAGTTGCCACGAGTCGACATCGGCTCGACGGCACCTAACGACATAACGAGACTTTGATCGATTTTCATGCATAATGAGGTCTAGTGGCCAGATGCTGAACAGTTGCCTACATGTTGTTGCAACATTTATGTTTATACACCAAAGACTGTCTCATCAACCTGGTTCCCCGTCTAGGCCTTGGAACAGGATGATCCTGCATGGGATGGGCAGCTGAAGAAAACTGAACTAGTCTTACTATGAAGTTTTAATTCATTATCACTTTATCTGAGGCTTTCGCTGGTTCTTATGTAGTGGTTGGATTTATAAACAAACGGAGATTCAAACAGGCTTCCAGCACCATTTGTGCTCTTCAGCTGAAGGCCCAGTGTTCTACATTGATCTACAGTAACATCACAATTATTTGTTACACCACACTGGCAACCCTGAATCTTGGGGTACCCTACATTATACAACGGGACACTCTTGGTTCTCCAGCTGGGGAAAGTACCCTACAGCAGCTTCCGTCATCGCAAAGTTAATAAAAGAAAAAACAAAGGAGGAAATGATCACGGATGTGAAGAGCATTAACAGCTTCCCTCCTACAGACACGCATCTCAGCGACGGAGAGCTTCCCTGTGGATCATACATGTTCATGCCGAAGTAAACATTTACACTGTGGTTAACAAATGTTGAGCCAAGATCCTGTTTCAGCTGGGATAAGAAAGACATGAACGCCCTGAGCTATTTAAAGTCCTCAATGGAGTCTTGACTATTGATGACAGAGTGCAAACACAAAGGCAATCTGTTATTCTATTTCTCCCCCACCGAGTATAAGATAGACTCATACCAGAGCTGAGATAGGGAGAAACAGAAGTGTTGACTGCGGACATGCCGGATCTATATTTAGCTCAGGGGTCCCCGTTCGGGGAGCTGAGAAGGCCGATGCCAGTCAGCGCAGATAAAACGGCGGACGTGGGCTGTGTGATTCACGCAGCCCTTTATGGGAGCAATTTGGGGTTTAGAAGAGAAGTAGCCGTCAGACCTGCACATGGGCTGTTTTCCACACGATGTGCGATTAAGTCATTAAAGCGCAGTAGAAGAAAGAGGAGGTCGACCGCAGCCAGATGTGGAGGATCTCCGGCACTCCCGTCTCACAGCAAACAGTCATTTCTGCTGCGTTCGCAGGACCGCCGAACCACACGCTCACATGTACGCATGCACGCACACACACCTGTGACAATTTGTCCTCCGCTCACTTTAAGACATGTCGCAGTCTTATCTCTTATACACCACATAGCCAGAGTGTGCCATGCAGAGTGAAACACACACACACACACACACACACACACACACACACACACACATTTTCAGAACCGCTTGTCCCATACGGGGTCGCGGGGAACCGGAGCCAACCCGGTAACACAGGGCGTAAGGCCGGAGGGGGAGGGGACACATCCAGGACGGGACGCCAGTCCATCGCAAGGCACCCCAAGCGGGACTCGAACCCCAGACCCACCGGAAAGCAGGACTGTGATCCAACCCACTGCGCCACCACACCCCCTCAGAGTGAAACAGTCGAGCTGAATAACCTCTGAGGTGCACGTTACAATACATATCGCTCACATGGACATCGAGATTCTGCCGGGGGCGTCCAGCATCCCCGTAAATAATGGCACTGTCTGTATAGTGTTTATTGTACAGGTAGTCCTCGACTTACTGCGGACGTTCTATCAATCTTATTATATTACTTTCCACTCCCCAAGTTTGGTCGTAACAGGTAACGACGACATTTCATCTGCTTTACAATAATATCAGCCGGCACACAGGACACTCAGACCGTGTGTTTATTGGCGACTGCATTTTATTTACAAAAATCTTGTTTTATTTACAGAACATTTAGTCTGTGATTCCATTCAAGTCTTTGTTTAATTTTTTGTTCTTTTTAATGACGAGCGAGAAAAAACATGACTGTTCTGGTGATGCAAAAAATGAAAAGCTAAAGAAGACAGGCGTACAAAATGAAAAGAACAGCGTAGCATGAAAATATAATTATAATATTGTATTGCATTTATATTATTATAACAACATGCCGGTATTATTTTAACATGAATGATCTGTGACATTAGTGAAAAACATAAGCCATTTAAAAAAAAAAGAATATTATATAATGTAACACTTGTGAATGTCAATTGTTTACGTATCTTCATGGTTTATATCACACAGTATAAGGGAGTCTGTGACTTACAATGAAGTGAACCTGAAACAGGGTCATCAGAACGGAACCTCTCGGTAAGTCGAGGACCATCTGTATTTTCTTGCGACTTTTTACTTTGTTGCTTTAAAGTTGTGTAACGTCTGTAATTTGCAAACCACCGGGTCAAATTCCGTGCACATGCAAACATTTAAATAATGCTTACGCTTATTCGTTTGGCAGACGCTTTCCTTCAAAGCGACGTACAACTCGAAAGTAAAGAAAAGCGCATTTCACCAAAAGATGGAAAGATACAGATGCCGACACGCGATTCACAGTCAGGTCATTTTGACCAGTAAAGTGAGAAAACGTGTTTAACAAGTAGTGTCACCTCTTAAATTATTATTTTATGAATGAAAAGAAAATGAAAAGGTATGAAAAACGTGAAATATATTGACATGAAAATATATATATATATATATATAAATACACAGACAGACATACTCAATTCTATACATATGAAATACTGAAAACATATGAAAACAAATTATAAAGTCATCCACACGCAGCCTCCCTTACCTCCACCTCTTTGACCTTCTCCATGGTGATGAGGCGCCGGGACGTGTGACTGGACAGGGTCTGCTCACAGTTGCTCACCAGTCTGAGACAGGGGTGCTGGGGTACAATCTCATCCCGGTACCTAGAGCCATCACACAGCTCCTGAGCACAATCTGTTGACACCGCACACCTTCCCAAGTCCAGCGCGAGACAACAGAGATGTTTCTCCCTACTTGACTGACAGCTGAAAGTGGAGCTTCCTGTGGAACTACTGCTTAGTTTATGGCCAATACAGAAAAGAGATACTGAACTGCTGAAACTTAATACGGTAACATCGAAGCAGGTGATCCGGGCTCAACGACAGTTTAAAAAATGTATAACATCCTAGTTACGTCTCAGCTGCACAGACACAAAAACCTCTGCATAAACTAAAGATAAAGAACCTTCCAAGGTGACAGGAAGTGACTGCTGGTCATTATGAACGTAAAGAACCACACCTGTGTTCAAATGAGAAACCAGATCAAAAAAGGAAGTTTATGGCAAGTGCAGCATCGCCCAACCAGTTCATGAGCAGCCGTAGCTACGGCACGAGTGGCGAGCAGGTGGCGCAGTGATTAAAACCGCTGTCTCGCATCTGAACAAACTAGGTGTGACTCTCACCTCCTGCTGTAGTACCCTTGGTCAAGGTACTCACCCTGAATTAACACAGTAAAAATTAACCAGCTGTATAACTGGATAAATCAGTGTAAGCGGCTCAACAATGGAAGTCATTTTCGGAAAAGGCGTCAGCAAAATAAATACACACGAATGGAATGGACTCCCTCTGTCTCCCAGAACTGCTGAATCCCCTCCAGCATTCAAGAAGGTCTCAGAATTTGAATTACACCTCTGCTGTAGTATCCTCGATGAAGGTACTCACCCTGAATCGATAATTTAAATTACCCGACCATATAAATGGGTGAATCAGTGTCAGGAGGCAAGCACTGTAAGCTGCAAACAACTGCAGCTAAATAAATAAGCCAGTGAATAAGGAAACCTTGCGCAAAGACCAAACATTCGGAAAGCGCAAGCTGATCGGAAACGCAGAACTCCACATGAGAGTAGTACAACGATGAGGCCTAGCACTGAAGGAAGACTAGCTGGAAATGAGGTTTTTAAAAGAGAGCGGCAACGGGTGCTGGGGCACAAGGTAGGAACCGGGGCTCGGAGGACCAGGTAGAGATCAGCAGCTGGAACAAATCTGAGGAGCCCTGGAACGGCAGAGCTGGAGAACGACTCTGCCCTGCGTGCTGCGATGCCATTTGTCTGATGTTTGTTTTACACTTAGCGAGTAGTTCGCTCGCAACGTCTGGCTAAGGGCTGCGACCTCCAAGATAATGTGGTTCGTTTTGCGAACGCGGCAGAGGAAATGAAGCCCCGGCAGCTGGAGAGCCTAAACGTGCTGAAAGGCAGACGGATCTCAAAGCAGGACTCGAACGAACAGACTCGAGAAGCTGCGGTTTTCGTTAAGGGGGGAAAAAGTCACAAGGTGGCCGAACTCTGCCGGTGTGGAAAGCGCCTTAATGAGACGGGGGACGGTGAAGACCTCACCACAGGGGACAACGGAGACCTCATCCAAGAGCCGTTAAAGCCAGAGCTTCACCGCAGCACCGGATTCCTGTGGAAGTCCCCCTCCAGGCCACGCCGCTGTTTGCAAACACAGCGTTGCTACACAGCCCCAAGCGCTCGACTTGCACGGTCAGTCACACGGAGAGAGCGGTCGCTAGGCGGTGGCGCCCCCTGGAGGCAAGCCCGGTCTGACAGCTCACGTTTGGCAGTTTCTGCTGCCGACTTGCGTCCAAGTCCTTCACCCCCAAAGGCACAGGCCCCAGGGAAACACGGCCATGTGAAATCGACGCTTACTTTCCGGATTAACTTTGCCAACGCTCACAATTCTTTAAGACCTAGACACGAGAAACTTCCGCTCCTTTAAACATGGGCGTAACGAAATTTCAACGTACCATCTGTGACTCGGTAAAATGAGAGGACTGGTCAGGAGTGCGAGTTCGTTTGCAAAGCATTTTATATAGACATGAGCAAGGGAAAGAAGTCCAACCCAAGTTATTACCGTGACATGGTCATGCATTTCTGCCAGTTCATCAAATCCACCGCAGGTACGATGTATCGCAGATAGAAGACAGAGAGCCTTTGACAAATGTCCCCTGGTTCACAAAAAACACTCTCAAATACAAACACTCAGTCATTCTCTCTCCGGCTCTCACAAGGGTCACATGCAGAGCACGGAAAAAAAAGAATTTAGAATGCCGGTGCACGCCCACTTCAAACCTAGATGTGACACCATCTTGTCAGCACCTCATTTCATCTCCGTAGGCCAGTACCGGCGGTCCGATACCACCCCGCCTCATCTGCGTGGCGCAAAGTAGTGGATCTGTCAGAGATGAGATCTTATCTGTGACACTCAGATAAGTCAGGTCTAGCGACTGTCATCAGAGACACGCCTGACTGAGATCGGGGACACCCGATACCCCTTAGCGACGACCTGCTGCCCCCCAGGAGATCTTCAAACCCCACCTGCCCTGGCCTTCACAGTGTGGGGAGCTACACTCCTAGGGGTACAGCATAAGCAGAGCAAAGGAACCAAGCTTTGTGTGTATAACACCTGGTATATAATCCTTGTAATGCTGACAAGCTCACAGTTCACTCTTCCCCCCCCAAAGCACTTCCACAGAAACCGAAGGGTCTCCCAGCACCTTTTCCCATGAGTCATACAAGATCCGGGCAACTCGGGAGATCAGAAAGTTTATCTTTTATCATGGGGAAATTCAGCTGGCGGGGCCAGTGTCTCAAAAGGAGGTAATTGCAGGACACGGTGACCTGTAATTATGTTCACAAGGCTGAGGTCTCCATCCGACTGTCATTTTTTCTAGCCTTTAATGTGGAGCAGACAGCGCAGTCTAGACTGGCCAAGCTGGCCTCATCAGCTCACCTGTTTGCCCAGTTCTGCTCATACCTGTGCACAGGTGCGTAGAAAAAGGGTGCTATAACCTCAGATGTTCATGAAGACTACAAAGAACTGCAAGGCTGCCACACAGTGGACGACTGCAGAATGTCACCTCCTGTAATTCATTTGTCAGCCGACATCTTCATCTGAAGCTAGGAACGGAATTGGACCCCCTGTATATTACCTATGCAATGAATAAATCAAAGAGGGAGAAGGAGACCAACAGGCCTCAAAAAAGACTTGCGGGTGTGCGGTACACAACGATTTGAGTTACAGACTTCCAACATACACCACACCCATATCGATGTGAGCATCACACTGACCTTCAAGAGAAAAATATACTCACTCTGGTCTGTAGACTGGCAGCCAGTACACGAGTCTGCCGCCCATCACCAGATAGTGGGCTGCAAAACGTAGCAGGTCGGTGAATATGTCACTCAGCTGGTACACCATGGAGACAGGAACGTGACTCTCTCCAGAGCTAAATCAGCAAAACACCAAAGAAACAGACTCATTCGGCAAAACAGAGCAGGTTCGCACTTGCGTTTCAGTTTGGACATGACCTACATTGCCAGACACGTTACGTATCGCTGTTTTCACATGTCAAACCATAAGATGTGAAATTAATGTTCAATTTTCTGGGTAAGCTTCTGCTGAGAGAAGACAGTAATGACTAAACTGAGACAGCATAGGAAGATGCTGGCCACTGAGCGCAACACAGAGGGGCACACCCACAGGTCTTCGGGAGGCTTGCCGATTTCCTTCTGGGAGCCTGTTCTCCTTGTTGATTCACGGATACCGTAGGGAGCTGCATTAGAGAAGAAACCAAAAGGCCATTATGGCAACGAGCCAAATGTCTCTGCTGGCTAATAAACAGGTGAGGACAGAAAACAGCCACAGTGCATGCCAGACAGCGAAAAAGACATAAACAGGACAGTAAAGGTGTCATCAGCATCAACAGCAGCTAGTATAAGCATCAAATGTCAGTGTCAAGTGGCAAGAATGGGACCAAACAATTTCAGTACAAGGACATGGCAATCACCAAAATATGAGCTGATAAATATGTGGGAAGCTAATAATATAAGACAGCGACAGTACGGTCCGTGACGACGGCATCGAATAGGGGCCCCTCCCTCCAGATGGCCTTGGACGAGTCTGA
Source organism: Scleropages formosus (assembly GCF_900964775.1). Lineage (NCBI taxonomy): Eukaryota > Metazoa > Chordata > Actinopteri > Osteoglossiformes > Osteoglossidae > Scleropages > Scleropages formosus. The sequence goes on from NC_041813.1 coordinate 23,053,359, forward strand.
CACCAGAACGTCTATATAGAGGTGCTCAGTCCCGTACTGGCGCAGGTTGGCCCGGATATTCTCATCAGGACCGCGCCACTTCTGGTTCTTCCTGCTTGCTTTACCTGGAAACGGGATAACCGCGGTTCAGCTCCTAGAGCGAGAACTGCTGATGCATGAGCAAGAGAGTTAGTATGATTGCTACCTAATGATACTCGTAAAAATCTAAGTACATTACACTTACTTTAACCAGATGTGTAATACATGAAAGCTACATCTGTATACTTTATTCAGACAGCGCTGCTCGAGCCTTTCAGAAAGCGATACCCTGGACAACAGTACTGGGTAGCTGAACAGCCAAAAACAGAATCTGCGATACATACTGTACATTTCAATGGTGACATCTTTTTTGGACCGTACCTATTCCATGAACGATGTTATAATCGATGTCCGTGCCACACACATATGCTCCAAAGTGCGAACACGCAACCAGCAGACTGCCTGGCAAATAGAAACCTTAAGTAAATAGGAGTAAAAAAGGTGTAAACTGTGAATTTCCTCTTCTGGTGCCACGCTAGGCGACGGCCAATTAGTCCTTTTTTTCTTTCCTTTCCTCATCTGCCTGCTCTCCAGTTTTCCTCATTCTAGCTTTCAACTGATTGTGTATCATCTACAATTTGTTACAAGTGCCAGCTCCTGTCATTATGAACGCTACCTGTCGTGGTCAGTTTTCACATCTCACCTGACCCTACGAAGGGGTCGCACACCAGGTCGTGAGCTTTGACACGGGCATGGTTAGCCATTATGAAGGACAGGCCAGCTTCCATGCTGGTGTTGCCAATGAAGTGCCTCTTCTTCACACTATGGGAACGAATCAACTCCCGCTGTCCATCCGCAATCTGAGGGTCAAAGGAGTAGAAGCACTCTTAGCCAAGATGCACTGCAGCACAATCCTGTAAGGACCATCAGGGTCTCTGCCCAAAAGAAAGTCCAATTAGACCCATTATGTGGCTCGTGTGCTCACCCATCGGCCAAAGTACACATGGAGAGGCTCATCGGGGATGTTATTTGGATCAGAGCCATAGTCCTCCAGTAAGAAGAAGATGTGATCTGGGTTCTTCAGACTCACTTTGCCTTGAAAGGGGAGGAACTCCAGTGTCTTGGGATAAAAATTGGGAAAAATTAATACATTTCATAAGGTTCTTAGAAAATCACAAGGTACTAAAAGAGACAACTATCCCATGAGAGCCATATTATATACAGTAGTATTTGTTTCATTATTCAGTTTCTTTATTGACAATGACTGGTTAAATGACCAAGATTGTTTTTTGAAAAATGTAGACATATATTTATAAACCACACTGTACTGATGCCATAAAGTTCCAATATGAAAAAAGCTTTGTGCCAAAATACACCAACTGCCGTTTTATAGGCCGGACACTTTGACACTCGATGCCAGATGTATAGCTTGTCACATTCCCTGGAGTCCACTGGACTGAGAGAGACGCACGAGCTCCACAGAGAGGGATTTAAATTTCAAAATCCAGCCTAGTCCATGCTGGCCAACTGCAACAGACCCCCTGGGGACATGCGAACTGTCAAAATCTCAAAAGAGACTTCCCAACATCATACTTACATCAATCTTCTTTATTCTCTCCTGAAAAACGAGAGTCTTGTTGAAGGTGTACACGTTGATTTTATATGTTGACTCTCGCTGTGTAAAGGGGGCCTGAGAACGATGATTGAAAGGGGAGAAAATTTGTACTTAGCATTTGATGCTTTCTGCATTTACCACGGGGGGCACAAAGCATTCACTCACCATTTTCTCCAGCGGATACTTCCGGAGGGAGGATTGCAACTCGTTGTGTGTCCGTCCCTGACCCCACAGTTCAAATGCTGACCTGTATAGAAAAAAATTCCTTTTAGATTTTAACTGGAGCATAACGCTTTTGGACCACTTCCTGAAAAGCGAGTCAGAACATGCTGTGAGATGGTCTCCATTCTAAAATGTCAATGTAGTACAAAAATCATATCTTACAGCACATAAACAACAAGGCTTTTTCCCTACAGGAAACAATGAAAAACATTAACGTTGAGTTTCACTGATTCTTCCTGGTCTGGCGATAAACTTTGTTACTAACTGGTACCAGAAAAGCATAAATATTTAAAAGACTTTTAAAAACACTTTACATGATTTTACAGTGAAACAGACTTTTATTATTATCCATTTTCTTATCCAGACATTACTGTATTTGCCAAAGTATTTCAGTTAATTTACTGGTGCGAAGATAACTTACTGCTTTTCGGCATTTTTCCGGACACTTTAGGTACATTATCGTAGCGTGGTTAATCAAAGTCCTTTGTGGAATTTCATTTGGGATCAATAATTTTTTTTGTGTGTCTAACAGGAGGCAACAACAAACATCATCTCATTGCTGCAGAAAACAAATACCGTAGTGTACTGTAAACGACACGTCACCAATGCAGTATCTTATTCAACAATTTGAACGAGAAAAGTCAAATGTGAATTAAAAAGATTTTACTAGTTTTTTTTAGGTTTATCTGGAGGTTTAAAAATGCTTCCCTCTGTGGGTCTAGACACATCCGTGCAGTAAAAGTGTCTTATAATGAGAGAAGATCGGCGACAACGAGGGACACGCAGGGATGGCACAGGGAGTAGTCTCACGGCGCCTGGGTGGTGCGAGAGGACATGGGTTCGACCCCCGCTCAGTCTGTGCGGAGTTTGCGTGTTCTTCCCGTGTCTGCAGGGGTTTCCTCCGGGTGCTCTGGTTTCCTCTCACACTCCAAAGACATGCTGGTCAGGTTCCCCCATAGTGTGCGAGTGACACAGAGAGTGTGTTCCACTGATGTATGGATGAGTGACGTTGTGTATCTAACAGTGTAAGTCACCATGCTGGATAAGGTGTGTGGGCTCATAACACTACATAGAGTTCGCTGGAAGTCGCTTTGGAGGAAAGCATCTGCTAAATGAAGAAACTTAAGTGTGTCTGACCCCGAGCAATTAGGGGATCATGTTTTCATTCATCCATTCACTCAAACGATCCGACATGACACAAACTATAACATAAATCATCGTCGTAATTATACATTAATGACATAACGGATAATATCAACTGCAAGAGTGCAAAAAACATGACAGTGAAGGAAACAATCGGCACCGGTCACTGTGCGAAGGGCGGCTTGGTGCCCGCGCGCTCACGGTCGCGCGCTCACGGTCACGCGCTCACACTCACTTGGCGCAGACGGTTCTCTCCATGAGTCCGCGCACATCCTCCTCGGACACGCCGTTCAGGAGCCAGAAGGGAGACTGTATTATTACAGTAATCATGTATAATAATGTGTTATTACATCAATAATAATAACAACAACAAATAATAATAAATAATAAAAATAATTCCAAAGATTTCGGAAAAGGTCGCACGTCAGTCACCTTTTCTTTAAAGTTTTCTTCTGGACAGAACTGTTTGCCCCTGAGCGAAAGCAGCGCTTTGATCTCCTGCAAAAGAGCGGCGATATGTGATATTATATTTCATATTCCGACACAGTCTGTTGAACAGACACACACAGACAGAGTGAACGGTTCCTGGTATGATTGCAGTCGGAGTTCCTATCTGTCTGTGTGTGGTAAAGGATGGCAGTCGCTCGTGTCACTGGGCAGCCACTTTTAATTTAAGTTAAGGGCTCTATGATGTCTATGTGTGTGAACTCGGGACCACCGAATCATCACGTATAATAATCATGCAAAACATACTACTACTAAAGTCAGTCATAACAGGGTGAACGGAAAAAATGTATTTCTTTCTTTATATCTAGAAATAATACTGGAACCAACATTGTGACGAAACGTCTTGAGCATCTCTAACAGAGAGCTTATTTGGAACAGAATTATGACATACCGGCAGCCTAAAATCAATATTATCTTGCGCTAAATGTAGTAAATACTGCTGGCACGCGCGGCCACAGCGGAGCGCCATCTTTGGTGTTCCACGAAAAGTCCTCCCTACGGCAACGTGTCCTTGTCAGGTATGGTTCCAAACTTCCGCCCAAAAATCGTAGGCTAATTCGTTGCGAATTCGTTTTGTTTTCACGTCAGCGCTGTAGCGATTGACTGTGGGTGTCTTCATAAAATCACCCCAGAGCGGTGGAGTAGGAGCTACACGTAGAAGTGAGATGTAAGAAGGAGTTAAAGGACGGACACAGCTGAGCGGGCAGGATTAACTCTCATAAGAATGCGCCGCGCAGCACGCGCCTGTAGTGTTTATACATTTCGACAGGAAGAAAACACACCTCATTGTAAGCACAGATCGCACATTTTTCTCTTAAAATATTATTTATATTATATATTTCACTGTAGCGATTTAAAAATCCCAAAATGCCAGTTTCGACCGGGAGTTGTTGTTGCGTATTTACTATTCTGCTCCCTCTGTTGATTATTATAACGGAATCAGTTCGTGATGCATTATTAATATATTAATATGTGTATGTTCAGTATTACCGCAGCTCCTCAAATATTGCGCTTCTCGCGTGTGGACACGCCGATAAACCGCTTACTCAAGCGAAAAGAAAGGTTACACAGGCAAAATACGCTCAACCGTGTCCTTAGCGATCGACACGTTTTCACGCTTGTTTTTAAACCTTTGATATACTTCTAATAACTCTGATAAGTTGTCTTTGTGCACTTTGTTAACGCCGTGCCGCCGCTCCCGCAGCGAACGACAGTGGTGGCCGGGTGGCGCGAGGCCCTCCATGGAGACACGTGACACGAGCGCGCGCGCCGACCTCCTCGCGGATCCCTCCGCGGGCCCCGTTCGAGGGTTGAAGGACAGCTGGCAGAACTGGTGCCGGGATCAGCGCGAGTACCAGGAGCGCAATCCCTTCAGCGGTGGCGGTGGCGGTCGGACCACCCCGCGGCTGACGAAGGGCCAGGAGGGCTACGGAAGGCCGCCCCAGGGCTCGAAGACGGAGCAGAGGGGCTTCGATGCCCACTCGCACGTCGGCAGGGAGGTCCGCGAGCTCTGCGGCATCATCAGAGACGTCGGCCGGAGCTGCGAGGACGGAAGCGTGATCGTGGAGTTTGGGAGACTCTTCGAGCGATACGTGACCATCTCCAACAAAGTGGTGGGCGTCCTGCTGCGCGCGCGCCGCCAGGGCCTCGTCCGCTTCCAGGGCGAGATGCTGTGGCAGGGTCGGGACGACCAGGTCGTCATCACCCTTCTGCCGTGAAAGGGCAAAGGTGGAACGCGACGAAACCGCAACGTGAAATCCCCTGTCGTGTCGCCTCCGACAACGCAACGCCAGCGCGCTGCTACCCGCCGGACAAATCGCCCGCTGCCCGGACCGGGTCGTGCGTTTGGGATCCCGGACTTGCCTCCCTCCGACTGAAGAATCAGCACCCGTGGGTCTAGACCACAGCGTCGACATCCTTAGACTACGGCTCTGCCTGCACGCTATACATGTCCACAGTCGCCAGAGTAGAATGCCCAGGGGAGGTGGACAGCCACTGGTACTCGGACCCCCAGAGGTTTAGTTTTCTCCCCTTCTTTGCTGGGGTTTTTTTGTTTTCCTCTCCACAGTCGCCACATGGCTCATGCAAACAGTTCTTTCCATCTTAGAAAATGAAAATCTGTATTGTACCATATTTCCCTCTCTGTTGTACCGCTCTCTGGAACTACGTTCAGCCCTCTGTCATCTCGGCAGAGAAGCAGCCCTGGGAGCCCACCCGTCCGCAGCATCTTCCACGGAACGTGTTGGAGCTCACAATCGTAGGGCTTCCCAAGCTCAACGGAGTTTAAGCAGGGCAGGATTGGAAATTCTCAACCCCTCCGGTGTCCTTTGAGGATGAAGGGCTCCTCCATTGGTTCCACAAGTAGAAGAAAATCTATAAGGTTCTTGCTCAATGTAAATCTTGACATTAGCCAGAGCCTCCTTTCCAGCACCCTCTTGTGCATTTCCTCTGCTGTAAAACATCCCCTGATGCCCTGTCCCTCAGTCCCCTGTTTGCAAATCGAGAGCTCCTGTCCCACTTCCACACATATTGAGGTTTGTTAGCCAAGAAACCGCTCATCTGATTTATTTGACACACGCAGATAAAACAATGGGTGATTTTCCAGCTCTAAAACATTGTATAATTTCTGCATAATAATTTGAATTAATGGGATTTTGCACCCGGGTTATTTAAGAATTTAATGTATTCCCAGTACTCAGCAATGTATCATTGTCATAAAACGCGGTAAACGTGTATCACGGCACAATCCCACGTTAATTTCCCGTAAGAAAACAGCTTTTGAAAAGATAGTCTCTGTATGGAAATTTCACAAACGCTAGCAGGCTTGCATTTCGAATTAATAGGAGGAAACAAAAGCACAGGAGAAAAGAGGGCTAGACGAACGAAAGCCAAAGCTGCATTTCTGACTGCTGGTCTTGAAATTAGACCGATATTAACTTACAAACAGTGTTTCAAAAAGCAAAGAGGCGGAATCCTTGCAGCATACAGGTAGAACGTGGTGTGTGATGTAATGTAGCCATAAGAGGGCAATCCTTCCCTAAGAAAGGTCGTGTTTGGCGCCGACACTGGGACGCTGTCACATCCCAGTTAGAGGGAGGCGCTGGCAGTGACGGCAGACCAGCAGACCAGCAGACCGCCTTCTGTGCGCTGCTTCTTGCTTACGTTTAAGGTAGTGGGTCCCAATAAAAACCCTACACTGTTTGATTTGTAGAGGGGGTGCGGTGGCGCAGTGGGTTGGACCGCAGTCCTGCTGTCCGGTGGGTCTGGGGTTCGAGTCCCGCTTGGGGTACCTTGCGATGGACTGGCGTCCCGTCCTGGGTGTGTCCCCTTCCCCCTCAGGCCTTACGCCCTGTGTTGCCGGGTAGGCTCCGGTTCCCCGTGACCCCGTACGGGACAAGCGGTTCTGAAAATGTGTGTGTGTGTGTGTGTGTTTGATTTGTCTGTTGAAAGTTTACAATGTACTCGTGTGTCTTGCTGAAGAAAGTAGACAGCGGTCTTGTTTTCACCCTGATTTGCACACATACACACACACACACACACACACACACACACATACTGTCTGAACCGCTAGTTCCAAGGGGGGTCGTGGGGAGCCAGAGCCTAACCCGGCAACACAGGGCGTAGGGCCGGAGGGGGAGGGGACACACCCAGGATGGGACGCCAGTCCGCCGCAAGGCACCCCAAGTGGGACTCGAACCCCAGACCCACTGGAGAGCAGGACCCAGTTCAACCCACTGCCCCCCCCCCCCCCCCCCGTTTTGCATACATTCACAGTTTTAAACCACAAAGCTCTCAACCAGACCTCTTCTGCATAAGTTACACCATTTGATTATATGGCATAAATACTGTTAAGTCCTTATGAAAACCCATCTATCCGGGTTGATGCTTCAAGTACTTTGAAAAGAAAGTGAAAACATACATATATGGACAAGAATGAAGGGACAAGGAAGAACCACAGTCCTCTTCTTGGGACCGATGGGAGCAACGGTAATATACGTGCTCACAAAACCATGGTACAATTTACAGTATTTCGCACTTCCGTTAGACGTCTTCTACTCTTTTCTAAACCGTGTGTGTGGTGGATCACTGAATCGCTAGCATCAGCGCTTACAAATAAACCCTGGCATATTTTGTTTATTTTAAAGAAATGGCTGCCCTTAATTGAACATATTGCAGTTTCCAGGTGCGACGTCGGACGTTGCCGGTAAGTTGGCCAACGGAAGCGGAAGGAAGAGAGCAGCGATTCTCGAGTTCACGGTTCGCTGGTGTTTGCCGCTGTTCTTCTGGGGCCTCCTAATGCGGCTGCTCGCTGCGTTGATGGAGCAGGGTGGGAGACGCGCGCGGTCTCCTGGGACAGAGCCGCTCGTGTTGCGTGCTCCAGATAAGGAAATCGGCTTCCTAGCATCTCGTGTTTGTTTTGTTTACCGGGAGACTCCGGGTTCCCATAACAACTCCAGCCTTTTCCACGCGGAAATATTATCGGCGCGGCCATCGGTCCCAAGAAGAGCGCCGTGGTTCTTCCCCGTGTCACCGTACCTGCGCCTGTGCGTATTTTCCCTTCCTTCCGGCCGAATCCTGCAGGAGGCCTTTAGCAAAGTAGTTGCGTCACCGTGAAACCGCACGTTCATTAAGAAAATTAACCGACAGCTTTCAGTAAAGCAGAACGTAGCCCTTCTAGCCCTCGCGGCAACAACTCCCCCTGCCCATCCTGCTTTCCATCCTGGACCTGGTATGAAAACTGCCCATTTGGGCCATTTACGAAAATGGGACCTGCCTGGCAGCGGTGATAAGGGAGAGAGGAAATGATGGGCACATGATTTACTCTCTTGCTCTTGTAATTGAGAGAATAGGGAAACTAAAGTTATGCCAAATGGTTTCTTTGGGAGAAAAAAAATGAAAATTTAAAACAGAAGAACGTGTCAGATTACTTTCCTCTTTACCCACAGTATTCTGGGGGAAAACACCATTGCCGCAGTAACACTTTACTAGTGTACAGTATGTGGCAAGTATGATAGCCGAGATGGCTCTCTAATGTGACACTGAGTTTTTCGCGAAAAGCCTAAAATGATCTGAGGATATCATCCGAGGAAGGACGAGGCAAAGCCGCGTTTTTGCGTCAGCACCCTATAAAAATGATTTTAATGTAATTTTTCTGAGCGTGTGTTTAAGTGTGTAAAATGCTGTACCAAGTCCATTTGGAGATTGTTTTTTTTTTTTCTTTTAAACAATTAAGCTTTTCCTTCCTTTACGATAACATTCAAGAACAAATCTGATTTGTACAGTTAACTCATCTTCCACATCGGAGTAGGTCCAAAAGCGTCGTGGTAAATCACGGCCACTTGCTTAAAACATTTCAGTTTTTAATAATCTATTCACTAGGTTCAATTTTTGCTGTGCAGAGATGCATATGTTGCTCCACAGGCCAAAAAGTCCCTAATGCTGAAATTAAGAAGTGATGCCACTCGTCGCTGTAGTGCAGACACATCCTAAATCATGGTGTTTTGCTTCTCATGTTTTCACGTCACGTCGCAATACCTTGACTGACAGTAAAATTAAGGTAGTAACACGCTGACTTACAGCAGCAGTAGCTGCTCTGAGGTCATTCTTTTGCTTTGGGCAAAGCAATAAATTCATTTAAAAAAAAATGACAAGAGAAAGCAGCAATTGAACTGATTTGTCGCTTCATAGCAGTGTGAACTTCAGTGCTGCTGAGTTTTTGTCCAAAGGGAACTTTCACAGAGAGAAATTGAATGTACAATATACTGTATATTGTACACTTTGGTTCCAAAATGCACCTGATAAAATTAAATGATAAATTAATACATTCTATATATAATTTATAAATACACACACACACACATTTTCAGAACCACTTGTCCCATACAGGGTCACGGGGAACCGGAGCCTACCCGGCAACACAGGGCGTAAGGGCCAGAGGGGGAGGGGACACACCCGGGACGGGACGCCAGTCCGTCACAAGGCACCCCAAGCGGGACTTGAACCCCAGACCCACCGGACAGCAGGACTGTGGTCCAACCCACTGCGCCACTGCACCCCCCATAATTTATAAATAATAAATTAGAAATATTACCATTTTTATAAATGGAAATTATATTAAGAAATTGTATATATAGAGTATTTTCTTACTTCATTTTTTTATATTTTTCTTATATTTTATTAATTTATGTGTAGAAATACGGAATATATATTAATACAGTTTGTACAGAAATGTGGCGACAGAAAAATAGCCACTGAAAGGGCTTACAAGGGAATTGCACTATTAACGCTGCATTAAATCTCACTAACATCACACATATATTGTACATGTCGCCATATATCAGGTTAAACTGTCTGAATTTCAGATACTAATTCTGCAGGTAAACACACAAAATCCATTTCAGTTAATGTAGAGATTTCGAGGGTCTCACAGTGAAATAACAAATTAGAAGTGGATGAAACCTTCATACCTCACAGGTAAATATTCGTATTATCACTAGTGAAGCAAACTGCGGAGATGAAGAATTCTGGAGCTTAAATGAACAACTTTTATATATATAAATGGTTTCGATAGAGCAGAAGTTTGGCGACTGGCGCAAATAAGAAAGAAGAGGGATCCAGCACAATTGGTTTGTCTCCTTTGCATAATTCTCTATTAAAGGTGGTGTGAAAATGCTGTATGAAAACAATATGACGTAATATCACAAGTTGTACTGGAAGTGGATCGCGGTTCATCGTCTCCAATGAAACAAACAGACCGTGAAATTAATATCCAGGGAAGGTGAGATCAGATCCCTTTTTCGCTGACAGCATCAAGCACCCGGTTTTGAACAGAAAATATTCCAAGTAAATAGAGGTTAAAAAAAAAAAAAAATTTTTTTTTTAAAAAAGTGTAGAAAACTAACAGAAGCCCCCCCCCCCACCACTTATACACCTCCATTCCTTACTTTGAAGAAGTTATTTTTCCACCCCAACATCTGTAAAACGCACATTAAAAACCAACGGGTTTTAACACACGGTCACTAGTAGTTGTGCGTTTTACTTTCTCCCTTCGCCTCTTAAAACGTTTCGGAAACAACGAACCGTACTCGTCGTTCGGACGAAAGGAGACCCACCCCAGAAGACTGGGGGCACAGTTGCCGTGTTGAGGCACACAGACAGAGAGAATGATCCACATGACATTTCTAACGAACGCGCTTTCGAGGGAGGGAAATCAATGCAGGTACAGCCACATTATTACGCTATAATAAACGGGAGAAATATTTTTCACCGGCCTCAATAATGATTGCGTGTGATTTAAGGCTCAGATATGTAATTACCGCTCCCCAGGGACGACTAAATTATACGTGTGGCCCTTCTAGAAAATAGCTGCAAAATAACGATCAGAACCATGAGTAATACTTAAAAGGAGCCACGCAAGTCTAGGAGCGTTACTAGAGCGGGCGACGCTCGGCCGGTGACGTCACTCCATCGGCCCATCGCAGCCTCGAAAACATGTTGTTTTTTTGTTATTCGCTCGGCTGCTGCTGCTATTGTCTGCGAAGACGTCACGAAACGCGCGAGGTCGTGCGCAAGGCGAGATTCGGTGTCGCTTTGCACGAAGCAAGACCGACGGCTCTCGGCTTCCGCGTTTCGCTCTCCGACGGCAGCGGATCGCTTTCAGTCGCTTCCACGCACATCTCTCTCTCTCAGCGAGCGCTGCTGTAAAAGAGCGGCGAAATCAGCACTTTTAAAGCTGTGTTCATTTTCGGCAGGGATGATGATATATAAAGCCACTCGGCGCTCATGATATCAAACAAATATCATTTTCACGCACCTAATTAGAGTTAAAGTCACTACGAGAGATTCCCACCCAACTGACTTTGTCACTGAAAGACACATGCAAGGGAGGGGAAAAGGCACTTGGCACTGTACATATATGTTTTTATTCCAGATATTAACTGAATATTGTTCTTGTAAGATTTGTTTTATACATAATGATGTGAAAAAAAATATTTACAGGTAAAAATCAAATTTCAGTTATCAGCTAAAAACATGTCAAATGATATTTTACAACTTATATTCTCATTTTTACATTGTAGAAAAATGGTTAAAATTACATTCTACCAGAAAACAGTAATAATAAATCCACAGCGCGACAAAAAAAAATGCAGAAACAAGTTGTTTTTTCGGGTAGTTTTACAGTCAAAACTGATGATATCAGCAACTTCCCCTCGGAGTAAATAAGCTCATTATGTTTAATTAGTTTGCATAGTTTCTTTTCAATCTGATAACCTATAGAGACATTTTTGTTGAAACTGTAAAATAACATAAAACAAAGTACATTACAAATGACTGTCATAAAAAAATGAAAGTACAAAAATGTTTAAAAAAAAAAAAAAAAAACACACAAATCCTAATAATGTCATCTTGAACATTCTAAATATAAATCAGCACCCCATGCCAGTAAAGAAAAGTACTGAATGCACGTATCTCCTACAATTTTATTAGATAAGCTACAAAAGAAAATATTACGCAATTTATGTATCAGATGATGCAAAAATATATCTCACATAACTAGCAAAAAAATCCAACAGTTGACAAGAAAGTTACAGTAAGGCTGTTCATCTCTAAAGGAACAGATGTTTTTATATTTTATATATATATTATATGGGGGCACTTTTTACATTAACTGTGAATCGGTCCAGGCGTTACATTCTCATCAAACACATGAGACCAGCAGGGTAGCGAAAGTTTTACCGCGAGACCGTTTACCAGGGCTTTGCGACACCACCTCGGTTCCCCTTCCAGGAGCAGAACACAGAAGCTATTCCTACGAGCGCAGCAAAGCCGTCGCTGATGGACGCAGCCGCCGGAAGGGGGCGCTCCGCCCACCTACCGCGCGTCTACGCCGCTCGGAGGCCGTCGGGACGCGCGACGGCATTTCCGCGCCTCTACCTATTTAACACAAGAGCTACGGCGACTCGCTCAACAGCCGGAGCTTCGCGACGCCCTTTTCCACAGAGGCGCCACTTCCTTTGCGGGAGGGTGTCGACGCGGAAAGTTCCGGAGCCGAAGACAGACGCTCGCTCTTCTACACGTAGTCCATAGCGGGGCTGCCCGAGGAGCGCTCTTGAGGGTACCGCCCCCTCTGTCTCGGACCCCGTCCCACGGAGTTGCAGCAGAGAATAAGGCCTCCCAGGACGGAGACGGCGGACGCGACCCATCCCAAGAAGAGAGCCTTACCGTACTCGTACCTGCAAGCACACGTCCGGCCTGTTCAGCCTACGCACGTCGATCCACGTGCAGCACAGCTCACACACATACTGTATGCTCTCGCTTCTACAGGCACAACTCGATAATGTACAGAGCAGGACACTTGTGTTATGTTCGAAAGCACCGCAACAGAAGACACTTATCTTCGGTGACATCAGACAGAATGTGTCGCGTGAGTGGGACATGGATTGATTTTTCTAAATCTATTCATTCACGGGGGGGTGCGGTGGCGCAGCGGGATTGACCCGGTCCTGCTTTCCAGGGGGTCTGGGGTTCGAGTCCCGCTTGGGGTGCCTTGCGGTGGACTGGCAACCCGTCCCGGGTGCGTCCCCTTCCCCTCCAGCCTCACGCCCTGTGTTGCCGGGTTAGGCTCCGGCTCACCGCGACCCCTCTTGGGACAAGTGGCGGTTTCAGCCCCTGTGTGTGTGTGTGTGTGTGTGTGTGTTCATTCACATTTAATAAGAAATTTTGCGGCTGTGACACTGCAGTACCTGTGCGCCATGGCCAGCGGCTCATGGAACTGCGCCGTTATTCTGTTTCCATACCAGGAGGTTGCGACCAAAGCGCAGAGACCTGCGGGAGGGAGAACTGTTACCACATCGGTAAAATTGGGAGGGTTCGAGGGCCAACTGTGTTTATTCTGCCGTATTTCAGATAGGTGGTGTGTGTTCAAGTGTGTGTCTGACTATTAGCGGTTCACCATATGAGCCAGGACAATTTATAGTGCTGATGGCAGCGCTAGTGTGTATTAACGGTTTTACATGAGCTCTTCCGGGCCACGTGACACGAGGAGGGGGGCCTCGCGCCGAAGAGACGGCTTCTGCATCGCGTTCTCACACGGTGAAGACCGAGTACCGAGTCAGCAGTTTGGTAATTGCAGCGCAAACGTGTCAGTGTGTGATTAGGGCCTGGAGGTGTGTGTGTGTGTGTGTGTGTGTGTGTGTGTGTGTGTGTGTGTGTGTGGGGTTCTTTTGCAGAGCGGCGGCACGCCCAACCTCACCTGCCATTACGAAGCCGGCTCCCCCCGCCAAGGCCACCTTGCTTTTGTACCGTTCGTCCCCCTCCAGGCACGTCGTGCACTTCATGCCGGCCACGGACGCCGCGGCGGCAACGGCAGCAATGAAGATGCTGGTGATCATCAGCGCCCGAGTGACCTGCATCTCAGCTGGGCGGAAACACACAACAGGCGCTTCATCGATCGGCCCAGTTTAGCTACGTCGCTGCGGGGCGGAAAGGAACGAGGGCCCCGGGTATCAGGTGCGAGCCTTCGTCGCACCGCGGTAACGCAGACCAGTTCCAGGAACTTTCCCACAGTCCATATTAGGACATCGTAGAGGAACGTTACTTGTGAGGCTTGTTATCGAGGAATTATTCACATCATTAATACTGTTATCAGCCTCGACTTCGCTGACCCCGAAGGCCACGCTTACAGCGTTAGACAACCCACTTTAGAGCGGTTTTCTCATCTAGAATTAAAACGGAGCAATTCGAATTCGGTACTTTGATGAAGGCCACTTCAAAGCTGATGCTGCGAAGTTAACAACAGTACAAATAAAAACAACATTTACATTTAGGCAATAATAGGCATTGTATTTTGCTATTTATTCATCCCTGTTTAATTTCGAAAAGTCAACATTAACACTTTGATTTTTGGGAAATCAGTTTCACTGACTAAGAATAGAATAATAATAATAGACACAAAAATAAAAGTTTTGTTGAGCTTTGCAACCAGTTTAATTTTTAAAAGTCATAATGAAAACTTTGATTTCTGCGAAACCAGTTTTATTGGCTGAGTAAGAACACAATACGAATAATAATAATAATAATAATAATAATAATATAGCACAGCGGTAGAGCAGCGATACAGTATACACACACACACACACACACACACACACTCCACTCCTGCCACTGCATATCACATTGAGAGAACACTCTACGCTACACTCTGCAGTACAATCTACATTGCACTCTACACGTCTTCACTACACACACTACACTCTACAGTCTACATTCTACTGGAATCCACAGTCTATGTGCTAGTCTACACTCTTCACTCTATACCTCACTCTACACTCTAGAGTCTACACTCTACGCTATACTGGAATCCACAGTCTACACGCTAGTCTACACTCTACACTCTAGAGTCTACACTCTCTACTGCACTCTACTAGTCTACACACTACACTCTACAGTCTACACTCTATACTGGAATCCACAGTCTACGCGCTAGTCTACACTCTACACCTCACTCTACACAGTCTACGCGCCACGGTCCAGTCTGCGCAGTAGCCGCGCCGCTCGCACTCACCGGGCTGCTCGAGGAGCGAGTCGAACACCTTGCACTGGACCTGACCCGTGCTCTGCTCCACGCACGACATCCAGAGCCCCTCGTACATGGACTGCGCGGTCACGATGCTCGGCCCCGCGAACGAGGACGCCTTCCACTCCGTCATGGACGTGGAGGTGATGAGCGCCACGAAGCCCACGAACGCCAGGACGAATCCGAACAGCTGCATCGACGCGTTCACCATCCTCACTCACTCACTGCGCCCCTGTAGTGCAGGGCACGGAGTCGCGCTGGAGGAGCGGGAACTGTAGCGCGCGCGACACCTCGGCGAGGATGCTGAGAGCGCTGAGCCCGCGGCCCCTATTTAAAGGGGCGACGAGAGGACTCGGCAGCGCCATCTGGTGGCCCGCGGTGCACGTCGACAGCGCTGCAGCGGCAGGAGTTACGGCGAGTTACTGCTCATTTACATATATTTATATACATTTGCATATATTTACATTTATTCATTTAGCAGACGCTTTCCTCCAAAGCGACGTACATGTCAGAGAAAGAGACAGTGGCATAGGTGTGATTCTTAAGTAAACTTAAGTTTGTTTCTTTCCACTTTATGCACTGATGTCCATCGCACGAGTAGGTGCATCAAACTCGGATTAGACTAATCGATCACGTTCCTACATTTTTTTTTTTTTTTTTAAAGGTACACAAACATTTACATACAATACAGGAGGAGGGGATGCGTAAAGGCTCATCTGGGCATGATCATAAAGTTACGGTGCATTAACACTTAGACCTTACATGAATTTAAGATATAATGGGCGAAGTGAGTCCGGAAAAGGTGGGTTTTCAGACCCTTTTTAAATTTGGACAGAGATTCAGCAGTTCTGAGTGACAGGGGGAGGTCCTCCCACCACAACAGAGCCAGAACTGAGAACCTCCAGTTCCCCCCCCCGACTCCTGCAGGACACTTTTCTCCAACGCGACGGACACAAAGAGTGCATTTCATCAACAGGTTTTGCTTCGTTGTTTCTTACACTGCCCTTTTCTCAGTGTCGTTACATCTGTTAACATCTATTCGGTTGTTCTCCAGAGCGACCCACAACGTTAAGCTGCTGACAATTATTTACCCATATACACAACTGGGTAATTTTTACTGGACCCAATCAGGGTAAGTAGCTTGCTCAAGGGTACTACAGCTGGAGGTGGGATTCAAACCTGCCACCTTTTGGTCCAATGGTAGTGGATGGCTCTACCCACGATGCTACCAGCTCTGTGTTATTAAGTGTTGATTATAAAGTGGTCTTCATTTCAAGCGGACAATGGTCATTTTGTTATTTTCTCAAAGAAACAACTGCATCTTTTTTCAGCCCCTATTTAGTTTGGTGGATATGAGTTTTTAGGCCACTTTTCACGTTCGGATGCTGTTCACACTAGTAACATTCAGTAACACACACACTAGCACATGTACTGGTTCAGTATATTGGTCTTGGTCTGGTTGTGCATTAAATGGGTTTTAATATTGATGTAATTCCATGTTAATAAAAATTTTCACATGGGAAATCTTACACTTATTTATCGCCGCTATATCCAAGACTATCCAGCAAATAAGTCAAGGCATATCTCTACTTTTATACTTTTACTGATGGTATGGATAATAAAGCAAAATAAAAGTCAGATGTTATTGACTGTTTCACTGTTGTTTCAAGTTGATTAAAAAAAATTTAAAGTCCTGCAATGGACCGACATCCCGTCCACTGTGTATCCTGCATGTTCTCAGGATAAGCTCTGGACTACCGTGACCCTGCATGGGATGCCCGTTTGATGAAAACAGAATTTAAAAAAAAAGAAAAAAAAAAAAAGAAGAAAAAAAGTCTTACAGCAATTTCTAACCCAACATCGCTTTACACAGGACATCTATTATTAACCTTTCACTGATGTAGGAGCTCGATTTATAAACAACAGAGAGACTTCCGGCCCCAACTGTGTTCGTTAACTGCGGATTCAGCGTGCAGCTATATTTCTGGATTTACTGAGATGTAAAAACACAAATATGTATTTAAAAAAGTTCCTTCCTGAGTCTTTTTCAAAGTGGAAGTACTGCACACCATAATACCCTAAGAAAATGAATAATTAATACTTAATACTGACCAAGTGCCTTCCTGAGCAGTACGCACAAGTGGAGTTTCGTCGCTTTCTTATCACTCGGCAGACTTCGGAGGCCTGGTCTCTTGCGGCTCAGGCTGAGTAACGTCGCAGGAATGCGGCGACGGAGGAGGAAGCCAGACCTCACAGCTTGGAGGCTGAAAACAGGCTGGCCGCAAGGAGCGTGATGCTACCTCCGGCTATGTTTGAGGCATGATCCCACCTGGATGGAATGCAGCGCAGACAGATAAATAGAGAGGACCGCAGCAGAGCAGAAAACGTTCGTCATCACAACTCCGCAGCTACAGCTGGTCGAATGAACAGTAGCACTCAAAGAACACAATTACACTTATTCATTCCCCTGACACTTCTCTCTAAAGCGACTTACAACGTTACGTACTTACAATTATTTACACATTTATACAGCTGACTAATTTTACCAGAGCAGTTTTAGGGTAAGTACCTCGCTTAGAGGTACTAGAGCCAAAGGGGGGAATTGAACCTATGACCTTTGGGTGCAAAGACAGTAGCATTAACCACTGCACTACCCGCTGTTGCAATAGGCATGTCATTTAAAAAAAAATAAATAAATAAATAAAATAAATTAATGCTTCAATACAGCACCTTCAAATAACACAAATTGAATGAAATCAGTCATCTTATAAAATACGTGTGAAACGATGAACATGTGACCAATATATACAAGCGTTCAGTGAAATTAGACACAACAGGCATTCAGCATTTCCTCATGCATGAAAATAAATTGTATTACTAAACTACAAGTTATGTGCATTCAAAATATTCTGACTCTTCCCATAATCTTCCATTTTTAGGATGCTTTTTTTTTTTTTTTTTTAAACTGTTCAAAGCACGTTAAGACTAGACTTCCAAGGGTAATAGTAGGGACACACACATCACAGACTTAACTTTGGAGATGAAACCGAAACACCTGGTCCGTCAGTCCACTGTCCATCTTCGGTTAACCGCTTAGGGTCAGTGCCGTGCAGAGCATCGCCCATGAAGCACAGGGAGCTGGTCTTATGAGCACTGATGGAGACACGGTCCCACGAGCCTCACTCGTCTTCGTTTTCCATTTGCGCTGAAGTCCTCCCTCCCTGCACATCCCTCAGCATCCAGGATTTAAACTTCAATCTCATTCTCGGAATCAGCCTCACCCCCTTGCACCTTTAGGATGTTCTCAGGGACGTCTCAGCTGCGTTTTCAACGCAAAGCCCTTCCGCACACTCCGAGACCTTTAGTCTGGATATATGGTAAGCTACAAGTCTACTGAAATGGGGTTCAACCAAGCAGTCAAAAAACCTTTAAAGCAAAGTTAGATTTTTTCCCCCATCTATTTTGTTAAGACAGGGCCTAAGTTCGTCTCTTGAGGAAGTCATGGAATGTAAACTGATTACTTTCACATACTTGGAAAGGAAATGTGTTTTATTGTTAGGGTCGACACCTGAAGCTTCCTCTGTAAACATGTGGACGACCACTGTGTTCAACTTTGTTCCGCTATAAAAATCAACATTTGAACTGTATGGAAGTTCAAAGGAATCATGGAATATCTGTATGCTGTTTTGGAAAATATTTGAGTACTACATGGTCATACCTTCAAAATTTTTTGCCCTTATTTTACAAATGTGGACGGATTTGCAGTTTCTCAATGTAATATTTCTGTCCTTATGTTGCTGTGGCCCAGTGCTCTTCTGTTGTTCTTCAAGAAGGGGCAGCAAAGAGTAGGCCTAGAACCAGCAACCTTCATACTTCCTGACCACGGACTACTGACGACTTACGGACGAAGACGGAGCAGAAATTCTAAAATCACCAGCACGGTACCATGAAACAGCTCAGCCGAACACCTCGCCACCAAAATAGAAACAATTCCTAAAGGGCAAAGCTACTATATTTGTATTAATTCAGTTTACTTGTAATAAACTGAAGCCATTTCAAAACGTATGTGCTTTCCATTACACTTCTTCCCTGCATGCACTGAATTATCAGACACTGGTACTGTGAGCGCGTGGCCGTGCAGAATTAAACATGTTTATCTTAACTTAAAATGAACCGACTGTCACGGGGCACGGTTGGTGTTTTCAATCAGGAAATTCCAAGACTGGCCACCGTGTGGCACTGCTGTGGCTCCAAGCCATCAGCACATGCAGCACAGGAGCACCACACAGTGGCCAGAGTTAGAACTTATTGACTGGGCCATATAATCAGCCCTCCAGAGTTTAAAAAAAAAAAAAAAAAAAAAACTCCAAATAGTAACATGGCATAACATTTGGACCTTGAAATATCCCAGCTGGAAGGTGCGCCGTGCTCAGCCGCAGCAACAGTAACTAACTCGCTAACTAGGTCCCCGCAGAGACTAGTCTTCCTGAAAAGGATACGTGCCACAAACTGGTTTGACAGCTGCTGAAGGCATTCAAAGGACTTCTGCTGCCACTGACTTTCCTCCTGCGTTCCCTGGAATTGTGTGCGCAGCACCGGATAAGGCGCTGACAATTACAGCACGTGAACAGGAAGGCGGAATTTAATAGCTGACACCCCAGAGATATGAAGGTTGGTGTGAAGAATGCACAGGACCCCACAGCAGAACATTAACAATATGTGAGCTCTGATAAGACAGTCAGTAGGAACCCTGCCCCCCCATGATGGTTTTAGCAGAAATCCTTCCTGGCTGCAGTTTGTCTTTCGGCAGTCTCTCTCCTGAGACTCATCTAGCAGAAGTCAGGATACATATCCAGGTCTTCATGGTAGCTCATACTTAAAATAAATCACTGCTAAGAGCATTAATCAAAGGAATCATGAAATACATCTGTAAAGCAGACAGACTGAAGTGCTTTAAAAAAAAATGAAAGAAACTATTAGCCCCAAAGGGGATTCACTTTAGTTGCAGCAACATAAGATGTACAACATACATACACACACAAGATATGTACATACATACAGATGTAAAGAAACATAAATTAGCAGGAAAATAGGTCGGCAAGCGAAAAGTAGAAAAACAGTTTGCGTGTGAACGAACAGGCAAACTTATTTAAATGTAAGAGACAGAGGAGTGGATTCAAGTGGTGGGACACCCAGGTCCAGATTTGTACCAGATTTTCTTTTCTGATGAGAATAAACACACACACTCTGTCTGAAACCACTTGTCCCGAATGGAGTCGCGGCGAGCCAGAGCCTAACCCGGCAACATAGAGCGCAAGGCTGGAGGGGAAGGGGAAACACCCAGGATGGGACGCCAGTCCATCGCAAGGCACCCCAAGCGGGACTCGAGCCCGAGACCCACCGGAGAGCAGGCACAGGCCAAGCCCGCTGTGCCGCCACGCCCCCCACCCTGATGAGAGTAATTTCAGGTAAATTGTGTTTATGTTTCACATCGCTGCCCTCCAGCGGCCATTCTCAGTATTTCAGCATGGACAGTCAGCAACCTTAAAGCTAAAATGAAAATGATAAACGGAATATCTTTAATTGATTAACCCAAGTCCGAAAAAAAAGACACACACACACACTTTCCTCTGTTAATGTACGAGCAAGGGGACCTTTCTTTTCTCTGCCTACGTTTTCCAGAATAAAAACACAGAAACCAGTCTGATGCCATTCCTCCTTTAAGGAACCTCTCCAGCACCAAAAAGCACGTCTCGATTTAGACCAAATCTCATACTGCTGACAGTCTCTGAAACCACACAAGGTCTACGAAAGTACAGATATTTATGTACATTTGGAAATAAAAAATAATCCACTTTCAACAACACACTCAGAATAAGTGCAGTCTTTGAAGTACAACAAAAAATCTTCAGCAATATCCAAAGTATAATGCTGTTTGTACTACAGTGCAAAGGGAGAATTAACCTGCTCAACCTGTTTCCCCCCCACCTCCCAGGGCTTGTCCTCTCTGCCAAATGCTTTTTCAAACGGATAAGTTCTACCACCATAACAGGTGACTTTTTGAAATTGTAAAGGGGGATAGTGGGGGTATCCACCCCCTTTTTTGTCACTTTTTCTAGCAGGATGGCACAGGTCTAAGTGGAACCTTGCAAACGGCAGCTGGTCTGCCTGTGGTGTTTTACCACGGGCTGTTACACCACCCTGCACAAACCACTCACACTGTTTGCTGTACCATGATTTGGAATCTGAAGGGTGGCGTTTTCCTCCTTTGTACCCGACGCCTTTAAAGCAGCTCTGACGTGAAGGTATATTTATTTCTGAAGTATAGCTTAACTGGAGAAACACAGTCTACAAGTGCAAATTTTAAACCCGCTGAATTCATGTACATTCAGAACCTCTCGCATCAGTGGGCACTTTTATTCCTTTCCAGATTTTTTTTTTTTAAAAAAAAAAAAAAAAAAAAAAAAAAAAAAGGTTTTTACCCTTGATCACACAGTAGTGCGTGTGTGTGTTATACAATAAATAGTGGTAATAATGTTCAATTGTAATCCAAATAAGACTTAATATTGGATTTTCTTGTAGGGGTGTATGGGGGCTGCGGTGATGCAGCAGGTTTGGCTGGGTGCCACTCTCAGGGGTTTTAAGTGACAGACTGGTGTCCTGGCCTCGGTGTGCCCCCATCCCGTCCAGCCTTACGCCCCGTGTTGCCAGGTTAAATCCAGTTCGCCACGACAAGCGGTCTCAAACAGTGCGCGTGTGTGTGGGTGAATTATATTGCATATTCACAATTTCCATTTTCATTGCATATTTTAAAATGTTATTTCTCTGATGTACTGCATAGTCAGTGTTACAGTGCATTCACTCGTGCTGTATCTGTATTTGGGGTAAATTCATATGTTTCCATTTTCATTTAAGGCTGTTACTACTTTTCCAACACCGTCTGTGTAGGTGGGGGTGTGTGTGTGTGTGTGGGTGTGTATGGTAACCCTTGGTACTGGTTTTTCCTGCCCATGTAAATTACACAAGTGCTGCTGGGAAGCAGAGTAATAGTTCCAGTGGAGACATGTGCCCCATACAGACATGGACAACTCCAGGTGTTCGCACCTGGGATGGTACGGGTCACAACAGCTGGTCGTGTACAAGGAGAGTCTTCCCAGTGTATGAACGGTGAGAGTGACCGAACGCGGGGGAAATCGGTCTGCGTGTGTGTGTGTGTGTGTGTGTGTGTATGTGCGCGTTAACCGAAAGGACAAGTAAAGACATTTGCATAGGAGCATAAACTTGTCCCATCCTGCGGTGAGTAACATCAGCATACGTTTATGTGCAGTCGCAATATAATAATAGTTTGCCCTGCGCTCTTTCCGAAACTAAGGTAATTAAGGTAAATTGAGGCAAGTGTATATAGCAAGCATGCTTCAGTTGTACGAATGAAGACATGGTACACAGTTCAGTACCCTGCATTTGTATGTATTTTTGATGGGCAAAGGGTTTGGGGTTATTCCTTAACTATAAGCAACATACTGAAATGTTTGATTACCTGCAAGTGGAGAGCACAGTAACCTGTAAATAACCTACACGTATGCTGGTAGTATCCTATAAATGTCTTGCACGTTACTTCTAAGTAATCTGTTAACTATTTGACTAAATAACCTCTAAGTGTCTTGTAAGTCACCAGCAAGTACCCTATTAAGCACCCTGCAAGTGACCTGCAAGCAACCTGTAACTATCGTACAAATAGCCCTTGAGTACCCTATAAATAACATGTAAGGCAAAAAAAAAAAAAAAATTCATGAACTGCTGCGATAGATCCTCAGTATTAGGAGGCACAAAGACAACAGTTTCTCATGCCATAGAGCTGTTTGACACCTGTAAACTTTTTTTTTTTTTTTTTTATACCTGTCAAAGGCACATTATTTGATCCATGGAGCTTGAGGATTTCCTGAAATCCCATAGTGCTGACAATTAATTATTCTGTGCAAACACAACATATCTTCTGCTCCCGAATGCAGGGTTTAATAGACCCGAGGCCTATAAGGCTATTCATAAACAAAAGTAAAGAGAGGAGCTGTACTCTTAATGCATTGTCATATGGTTTAACCTGCCAGGTATTGATTAGCTTTAGATGAATGATAATATTGTTCCCTTAAAAAAAGTATCAGTGTAATACTGGTCAGTCAGCACTGAACAAGTTAACCCACAGTTTGCCAGCTAACCCAGTAGTTCTGCTTTATAGTGAACCCTCCTAACTGCAATCAAAAGGTAAATATTTCCTATAGTATCTACGGTAACAACAACGACAATACTCATTATTATTCCCGTTAACTGTAATCACACTGATGTTGTAGTGAATGACTCTCCTCATGCGTCGCACCCTGGATGCAGTTGCCCAGGCGGCCAGAAATCGTGTCTGAGATGTCACCCCCGTTTCAGTCACTGTTTCTGGTAGCGTGTGCAGCTGGAAAGGACAGGTGTGGCGCAACACGCACGGTTACACCGTGGTAAACCGAACGGGTACAGGGACCACACGGCACAGAGGTGTGCGTGCAGGGAAGGAGCAGGGTAAATTTAGTTTTACTCCAGCAGCATGGTCAGGGAGGCCAGGCCTAGGAAATCTAGAGAAATCATATTTACAGCCTTCAATCAAATGAGAGAGACTGAACAAAGTGGTCAAGACGAAACTCAGTGTCAGCGACTAGCTGCGAAGAAAGAAAGAGGCACCAGTAGTACAGAACTCTGTGTGTGTGTGTGTGTGTGTGTGTGTGTGTGTGTGTGTGTGTGTGTGTGTAAACAGAGGGAGAAGTGCAGTCAAACCGGTTTCAGACAAATCTTGTTTATTTTTTCCCCTCATACCTGCGTATTTGATGAACTCAACTTGTACAGAACAAAACATATTAAAAAGGAACGTCTTGTTACAATGTGAACAGAGTGAATTTATTTCTGCAAACAATGCAGATGTCTGAATGATGAAAGCGTGATCTCTCTGCTGTGTGAATGGGAATATTTTGCTGCATTTGAAATACTTGTCTAAATACCGTGTTCAACTGAGCAATGTTCAGAGCTGTGCTGAAACCAGTTTTTAGCCGACGCTTTCCTCGTAAGTGACTTACAATGTTAAGCTACTGACAATTAACCCACTTATGCAGCTGGGTAATTTTAACAGCTGGAGGTGAGACTCGAACCTGTGACCTTTGCGTCTAAAGACAGCAGCTGTAGCCATTAAGCTACTGGATGTCTCATTTTATTTGTGCAACAGCACGTCTCATTGCCACTTGTTCTTGTCCGAACCCCTTCACATTGTGACATTTTTCCTCTCGGCTGCTTGCCGGTTGCTGTCGAAATCCAGTACACTGGCTCCTCAAGTTACAAAGAAGTTTCCAGATTCAAACTTTATTTATTTATTTATTTATTTTTTTTAAATAATGGCATGTGCTTGACGAACCTGATTCTTAAATTTCCGGGAGCAGAAGTAGTCTGTGCTCACCTGCCCCGCCAACAGGTGGCAGCAGTGAACGCAAGCGGAACAAGACATACTCTGCAGGACCGCCTAAATTTCACCGCTTTCATAATGTTTACACCTTGCACCGACTGTTCATGAGTTCTGGGGATTCTAACAGTGCCAATAAGTGTCGAACTGGCACCATGGAGACCAAAGTGCAGATAAAATCCACAGCTGTGAAAAGATGAGGAATGCCACATATTTATGGGATGTATAGGTTAAAAATAAGTCCTCAAAAGAAGTTTAGAGTTATAGCATATATTTTTACATCAATTTTAGCTTTAAAACATTCTAATACTGCTTAGACTTTTGTTAAATTTTTCAATTTTAACATTGTTTATCCTCTAGAGATCTTTACAGAATTTTTTTCCGTTCCCTCTTCCCTGAACTGTCCACTTTTCCCCTCGTCTGAATATAAGCCCCACATTTAGGCTATTCCTCTACCAGAAATTCTCAGATGCCCATGAATCTGCTGCTTCTGTGGATATTTACTCATCTACTACCTACAGTATTAGCTGAAGTGCAGCTCAATATAGTTTACATGTACAGTACTGAATTATACCAAAACATGTAAATAGTTCTGGGTGACTGAACTCTGGGTACAGAACTAAGTAATACATATAATAAACTACATTCCATACCGTAGCAGCGCAAGCAGACGTTTGAGTACATCTGGCCAATACCTGTATAGGAAGATCTGGACAGAAGAGTGAAAGTAAAGCGACACACTGGTGTCCATCTGTGGGAACTTGTGGAAAAGAGTTGGGGAAATGCCATGCCTCATTTCCTCATCACACTTACTGTCAAATACCTGCTGGAGAAAAAAGAAAAAGTTTGAGTTTCACAGGGACTTTGAGTAATGCACAGTGCTGCTTATAAGCATACTGTACATATAAACAAGGTATTTCACAGTGATGCCTGAATTATGTGCAGTCATTTTTAAAGCAAATGATTGATGGATTCCTGCAAAAAGGTAAATATATGGAAAACTAGAAACCCACCTTGCTTATCATTCACTCCAGTGCAGGTCTACATTGTGTCACCTGTAGCATCACTTGAAAGGGGAATTTATTGAACACACACACACACACACACACACACACACACACACACACACACACACACACACACACACACACACACACATTCAAAGCTGTCTTTCAAAGCTAGAGAATGACAGGTAACAAAGAAAAGCAGGGAACTGGTGACAGCTTCATTCTGTGAAAACAAGGCAGAAAAACTAACAAGTTCTCCGAACTGCCAAACGCCCAAAATTTTGCTTCATAATGACACACACAAAGTACTGTTTTTACAGTACTGTTTTAATATACTTTGCGCTAGTGACGATGTGTTTTTCAGTCTTAATGGTCTGAAGAAAAATTTTACAAGGGAATAAAATACAGAGGCTCAATTTAAATGTATTTAATAAAAAAGCAAAGTATGTTGTGTGCTTTCACAAGTTCAACGGTTACATGGCGATATCCGAAGATTCCACCTTAAATACAGAGAAATTGGCTTTTATAAGAATCGTGACAGCATCACACATAGGCTGGAATTATGAGTTTTCCCCAACTCCTTTTGACACTGATTACAATATATTTTCAACACACAAAACCACTTGTCCATTTCCCTGGAAACTCATTTACAGATTTTTTTTTTTTTTTTTTAAATGAGTTTTACTCTCAGGTCCACTTTGTCACTTTTCTGGGATCACAGATTCACCTTGTAAACTGTGCTGCCAGCTTGACTGTGACATATTACAGCAGTAATTGTTTGAATACTTCAAGTATTAGAAAGTTGATTCATGGACAGATGCAACCCCTCCTACAGAGCCATACACTTCTCAGCCATTTATATAAAAAAAAAACATCCATTTTGAAAAATGTACTGGTTTTACACTCACAATTTAAATAAAAAGTATATGCTGTTACATTCTCTGTTAATTCCACTTTGTTTTTCAAAGGTCTCAGTTTACTTTTGCCTGTTGATGCCTCCCCTGGATTGCTGGGCTGCATCTGTACTATGGACAGGAAGTTCTGTCTCCTCCTCGCTCTCCCTTCTAAATTTCCTGGAGATACAAAGTGCCCCTGTGCGTTTTTGTTCACACAAGCTGAGCTGTTCCAAAATAATGGCCTACACTTAACATGATTAAAAGGCTACAGACAGATCCGTTTTTTAAATAAAATAAAATAAAAAAAAAAAAAAAAAACCCATAACTAACACTTTAAAATAAAAATATTTTCTTGCACTCTCATGTCATTGGTTTAGGTTCCATAGTTCAAACAGCACAAAGCAGCATTAAACCATCACTCTGAAAGTGGTGCATAACCGACAAAAAGTGGAAATTTTTTTTAAAAAAAAAACCAAACTTCTAAGGTTCACAAGAAAATAAAATAGTTTTACATTTTTCAATATGATGAAAACCTTCTTCTGACTTAGAGCTTAGTGAAACAAACCCGCAGCAGAGTCCGCACTAGGTACCCAAAAACACGATCAACTGTAGTTACTTCTTTTCTCATTGAAGAACCACAAATAAAACTGATCATTTCAGCCTACTAATACATCAAAGTCACACAAAGTGTAAGCATACAGGTCAGCAATAAAGAACTATAAACAAACATTAATGGGCGGACATCATATTTAATTTGCTTGGTTCACTGCCATCACGACACTAAGGCGATCAATCATAAAGAAAGACACTCACAGAGGGAAGCTGAACAGGTGTAGACTCGCACAACCCAGCGCGCTTGGACGGTGAGACCGTTTCCGAAACTTGCTCATCTGACCTCCAGAAGCACAACTCGTGCATAGAGACACAAAGCAGATTCCACTCACAACGCTTCACTCCAGCACAGTGGCACCTGCCTCACAGTATATATAATTAAAAAAAAAAAAAAAAAAAACCGAGGGTTCTGGGTTAATGCCCATCTACTGGGGTCTCCTCAACTCCTTCATTAACATCATCTTGAGTTAAAAACCAAGATTTTGAGACGCAACTACATCCTCTGCAGACACACAATGAATAAAAAGCAGTCATTCGAAACAGAGTGCACGATACAGAGCACAAGTAAGCCAGACCCCCTCGAGTCACGAAACGTGCGTTGCACAGCGGCAGGCTCAAAGACAACATCGGGATACATGCGAAAGGGCAACGCTTGGCATGACGACAGCAAGCATTCACCTTCAGTGATCCAACAAAACACAGCACTGAGACAAAATGAGACATCTTCAGGCAGCGTAAACATCTCTTCAGCTCAAGGGCACAGCTGAAAATAAAATTAAATTACAGTTCCCATATTTCTATGACTTATGAGTTCATATTAGGACTCCTTCATTTGTCATTTTTGGTGTCCAGCCCCAAAAAAACAGCCTTTATCCAATGGTTACTGTAATCCCCATGAAGACGAACTCTGCTGCACAGGCGAGTTACAAAGCATGTGGGGAAACTCCAGGTCTCAAAAATGTCAACAGCTACAGATGGTTTTAAAATTGGAAATAATGTAAAATGATGGATAAATGGCAGCAATGGATCCAAGATCACTGCCTGTTGTAGGAACCTAAAAAAGAGGAAACGAGTTTTTCAGGAGCAGTATTATTCAAATAACATGTGCACTCCCATCGCAACAGTTCCATTTGAAATACTAAAAATGTTACAGAAACAATTCTTTGATTTACCAAATTAAAATGTAAGGTTAGCAGGTGACATAGCAGAACTTTTCTTACATATAGCTTTCAGTTCCTTTCCGAGTTGTGAATTATAAATACGAATTCCACAAATGCAAATTACTGCACAAAAGCAACTCAAACTTAATTAAGGATTTTCAAATACATTTGCCAATTTATTTTCAATTAAACTTTTCCTTGATTTTCTACAAGTTCAATCTGTGGTAAATGCAACTTGTATTCATTTGGCCAGAATGGGAACACTGGACTTGCCTGACTACCAAACTCCAGCTCAGTCCCCTCCCACCACGGTCCGAAGATGTATTTCAGGTGAACTGGTTTGTCTTAAGAGCCTGTAGTTTGTGTACAATAAACAAAATTCCACAGAAACCTCTGGTCTCAATTGTGTTTGTAAGATGAGCACAGCAGTCACCAGTTCACCTGAACCACATTTTTGGACTGCCCGAAATAAGAGCACTGTGGAAGACCCAGAAAAACATGGGGATAACATGCAAACTCTACAAAGACTGAGCTGGATTTGCCCAAACAGTCCCGGCATTGTGAGGCAGCAGTGCTATCTGATGCACCGCCATGCTGCCATATTTTATTTAATTAAATTCAGATTGATGATCTTGCTTAAAGCATCCCATTACAAGCTGGAATATGTCATTATCTTGGCATAAAACTTTCATTTGATGAAATCACCTTTATATGTGGTTTCTGGGCCAGGGGAAGCGCGACTGGGATGGTGAGCAGCTGGATACAGATAGCTAGAGTCTACATTCTCGTAGTCATGACCGCGAGAGGGTGGCCTGAGAGAGTAAAAATACAAGAGGGAATGTGTGAGAGTGAAGAGAACAAAGTCTGCCCTAATTTCAAGGTGTTTTCTGAGACGTGTACACTGGTACAACTTGACAGCAACAGATGAGTCATTTTACTGAATATTTCCCACTTTATTCAGTTTTAATGGCATTTTCTCCACCCTTTTATATTACAAAATTTCTGTTTGATGCAGAATGCAGATAACCTGTATTTCCACTTGCCACCATTAGTTGGCAGCAAATCGCCATCAGATAAAACGGAAACATAATAAGGCTGCAGGACCTCCTTCATTCCATGCACTTCAAACTGTACTTACAGCTTCTATCTGGTATTCCTCAATTTGGTGATCAATAAAATGTGGAGGAACACTACATGCTACACAAGGACTCAAACAAGGCACAAAAACAGCTTTTGCCCCTCAACATCTTCATCAGCCTCTGAGTATAACCCCTATCACTTTTAAATGGACCCTGCAGTTGTGCTGGTTGGTCCAAAACTAACTGTCCATGTTACAATCAATTACCCTATTTACCATATTCTCCTCAAGTTCTGTCAATTCACCACTAAATACTGTGTACTGTCTGTAATGCCCGTTCTTCTTTTGTATTGAATGTGACTTGAATGAGCACCCACCATTTCAAATTTCTTGTATGCCTAACTGGCCAGTAAGGTGATTTATCTTTATCCTGCCTTCTACTTCAAGTGTCTTCTCACACTAAAAAGCGTTCACAGGTGGCAACAAGAGTCATGGTACCTCTCCGCCTTGTGGTTCCGGGGCTTCTGGTAGTACTCATCCCGTGACCTGGGCCTCACGACTTCTTCATACCCTGGCTGAAACAGCATAACACACAGACTGTTACCATGCAGCCTACCCTAAACCTCACAACAGTCTGACTGGCTAAAACAGCATAGAAAGTATAGGACAATTAACAGCCACCTTTCCATCTCCCTCGGGTCTTCTGTCCATGCAAGGCTTTTCTCGATCTCTAGACCTTTTGTAAACCCTCTTCTCTTCTTCCATCAACAAACGGGCAATTTCCTTCAAAACACACACACACAGACACGCAATATGAGCTGATTTCATAGCCCACACCTCCTTTGACTTATCACCTTTTTATTGACTTTAACCAGCAGTGGCTGGAAAAGTGCACACACCTACAAGGTTATGGACAACCCAAGTGTAGCTGCTTTACCAATGTGTACTTTGGGCAACATGGACTGTAAAACTGAGGTAGTGCAACTGAAAAGAAAAGCTATGATATACAAGAAATATTAGAGCTAAATAGCATGATGTATGCATAAGATATAGATAAACATATAAAATTCAAATCTCAACGTACCTCATCTTGGGCAACCTGGGCAGCTCGCTTATCCACCTGACTTGACTAAAATAACAAAAGTTATTTCCCCTTTGTATTTTTGACGCAATGTATGAAAATTTTCTATAAAACATTATGACATGGTTCATCTGACATTCATAACAACAGTACTAGGCATATTCAGAACACTGCACTTGTGACATTCCTCTGACTTGAACAAGAGGTAACCCCCACAATGACCTCTGACGGGAAGTGTCGAGCAGCCAAACCTCACCTGTAACTTAATAGTGCACAGGATGATAAAGTACAGTAGAGTTATTTACTCATTTAGCTGATGCTCTTCTCCACGTGACATACGGTCATTTACCCATTTATAGAATTTTTACTGCACCAATGGAAGCAAGTACCTGTATGTCAAAGCTCCTACAACCGGGGGGGAGTTATAATTTCAAAAATCACTATCCAGAATAACTTTTGAAAATATGACTAATATTATGAAAATTTTGTATGAATACAAGGTTTTGACATGATACTGCAAAAGACAAAAATCTCAACATAAATCTGAACTAAAGTACAGCAGGTAGCAAGACGAACCAGCAAATGATTTGCTTACCTTGAGCTCCTCTTCCTGGAGCTTCCTGGCCACCTCTAGGTCCTTCAGCTCTTGCTCTCGAAGATCCATTCGACTGACCCCTTGGGTGGCTTCCCTCATGCCATATTCACCTCGTACCTTCCTGCCTAAGGAGAGCACCCACAGACAGCCTAAAGTAAACTGAAGTTCTACAGAGTCTGAAGACACCGAGCATGAGAAGCACCACCTTCAGCAACCCCTCACCCAAGTCAGAACAGAAGCAGCGCACGTGCAAAGTTCTTTCTTTATTTTTCTGACAAAATCACACTTGAGAGCTTTGAAAGCATTGGAAGATGCAAGGACCATGTTGATTTTCTCAGTTTCAAGTACAATGTTTTCAAACAACAGAGAAAAAGGAGCAGAAGAACCCACACAAGGACCATGGAAAGAGGGTAAGGAGAAGTCGTCTTAAATGGAGCATGAAGATATCCTGGGCCAGACCCACCACCAACAGCAGCACCAGCAGCAGATACAGGTACACACATGGCCCAGGCTATACCTGGCTCCCTGGGGGAGTGGGGTGGGGGAGAGTCCTCACGAGTGTGTGAACGTGCTCTAGCAAACTCCTCATGACGGTCCCGGTGCCCCCTTCTTTCCCTTCTCCTTTGAGTTTTGGGGCTGAGCTCTTCCAACATCTCATCATCCCACGAGTGTATCCTTGGTCTGTCTGTCCAGCGGTCCTCATCTGTAGGCATGTCCGCCAGCGAGACGTGGCTCGTGCTGGGCACTGCCCTGTCAGTGCCTCTGTTGTGTCCATCCTTGTGTCTTTCCCGGTCTTTAAGCCTTTCTCCACTGTTCCCTCGGTTTCTGTGTCTGTCTCTCGCAGCATCCCTCTCAATGCTGTGGTGTGTTTCTCCATGTCTCTCCCCATCTTTTTCCCTCTCAGTATTTAAACTATAGTCGCGCTCTCTGTCTTTCTTGTTCGTTGCTCTGTCTTTTTCCCTATCCCTTTCCACATTGTAGTCTCTTTCTCTGTTTCTTTCCACATTATAATCCCTTTCTGTGTGTTTTTCCTTGTTCTTCTCCCTTCCTACAATACAGTCTCTTTCTTTATATCTTTCCCTGTCCATCCCCACATTGTGGACCCTGTTTTTGTGCCTTTCTCTGTCCATCTCCACATTATAGTCCCTTTCTTTGCGTCTTTCCCTGTCTTTTGTTCTCTCAATGCTACAGTCTGTTTCTTTGGGTCTCTCTCCACCATTCTGCTTATTATAATTTCTTTCTCTCTGTCTCTCCCTGTCCTTATCCCATTCTGTCCTCATGTTATAGTCTCTTTCCCAGTCCAAGTTATGACCTCTATCTCGTCCACCTTCTCTCTCCCGGTACCTAACCCCATTTGCCTCCCGCTTCCTCTCCTTTTCTCTCTCCCTGCTGACTTGCCTTTCCTTCCTTCGCACCACCATCTCCACGTCTCCGGAACCCTGGGTCCCCCCCAGGTCCCCGCTTACTGCGCACAAGTCCGAGTGAGCCCCCGCAGCCTCTGCTGGCCAGTCCTGAGTGCGGTGCAGTTTATCCCTCCTCTGGCATGAAGGCTCATGCGGGGGGTAAGTGCTCCGGTTGGAGTCTATGGGGAAGCATTCGGAGAAATTGTCCCTCTTGTGTTTTGAATTTTTCTGTTCATAGCATTCACTCTGCTGGCCTTCAGGCAAATCGTACTTGTGGCGTTTGTCCCGGCTACCCTCCGAGGGAGAGTGGCAAGGTCGTTCATTCTGATCGTACTCTGCAGGTTCGCACTCAGGGTAGCGGCCCTTGTTGCGGTCTCGAGGTCGGGAGGCTGGGAAGGGGGTGGGTAGGTCAGATGGGAAGGTGGAGCAGGACAATGAGTAGAAAAGCATGCAAGCTGGGTTAGTAAACATCATGCCTAGACACTATCAACACAATATTATCACTTAGAGTTGATAATTTGTATGGAAACACCAAGACAAGGCAACAAGCATTGTATTTCAGAGGTCAGTTCCTCAGTTTTGTCATTCTCAGTTAATTTTTATGCTATGCAGCTCACTGTTGCAATACCAAGCCAAAGATACTACAAAAAAGGAAATAAATATTAAAATCTTCACTCATCTACTCACACGAGACAATTTTACTTTACCATAATAGTATTGTAGTAGGAAATTAACTGAATACGTCTAAGTAAATGCACCATGATTCCTTGTCATTTCAGTAAGTTGCTGCGAATGCAGAGAAAAAGGCCTTTTGAAAGCTGATATAAAAAAAAGTGACCTTTTGATTTCCTGGTAAATGGGGAGCAAGCAGGTGCTTGAAATTGAGGAAGGAAGCTTTCACCACACAGAGCTCCGACTGACTACGGTACCTCCTCAGCCATCTCGGCTCATGATGCAACACTTCAATGCTAACTTTTTTTGGTATGCTGGTCTCCTGAATAAGGGGGAAGGCATTTTCACATCCTTTTTTTTTTTTTTTTTTTTTAAATTAAAATCACTTGGGACTCATTCAAAAACTACAGCTCTGTACCCATGACCAGGGTAGGCATTTGACTAGGTGGAGCAAACATTGTAGAAAACGCAAGGCATGGCATAGGGGGATAGTCCTACGGTTCAGTGACAAGACTGCAGCAATAATATGGGTAGAAACCTTGTCTCAAAGTTTTAATTAAAAAATAGTTTACCGGTTTTTGATGTGCTTTGTGTCCTACAACACCTGTGCTGCTTGAGGCAGGTTTGCGGAAGGCACGCTGTATGCAGATCTAAGCAATACGTTTAAGTGGTGCATGTCAATCATTATAGAACTCTGGGAGCATTATAATCAAAAGAAAGGAAAGGAACTACATCTTAGGTTAGGAATAGGCTAACTATCCTCTTAGGTTATTAAAGAAAAACAGACAAGATGTTTATGGTGTTTCAATCTGTAGCATCTGTGTATAGGCACTACAAATGCAATATAGGCGGTACTCAGTTTATGACAAGGCTCTTAATCTTAAGAAAGGCTCGTAATTTTAAGCCAAAAACCCCCTCATTTAATGAACCATAAGGATATAAACAATTAACATACACGAAGGCTATATTATATAAAAGGACTAATCATTAATTTCACACAATCATGTTAAAATACTACTAAGAGCATAATATAGACACAGTATTTTTTTTCCCACTTTGATTTACAAATCTATTGTCTCCTGTTTTTTGTTTTTAGCACGGACAGAACATTCACTTTTTCTGCTCACTGGCTATTTTAACGCAAAGAGAACAACAAAGAAGAAGTTGCATAAAGCAAATGCAGGTTCTGTTAGACACCCAAATGCAACATGTTACTGTACAGCAGATGAAGCGGTCACCATTAGACATTGTGAACAAACGTGGGAAGGTGCACGAACAGACTATCGTGGCCATAAGAAGCAAACTTTTGATACCAGAGGGACAAATAAGAATTACTGCATAACTTCAAGCGAAAATAAGACGTAAGAAAAATCAGTCACGCAGACACAAAATAGGTGAAGAACAGAACTGCAAGAATGAGGGGAGGTGTCTGGGATAGGATCAACCACAAAGATGTCGTGAGCCTTGTACAGGACTCTGAAAGGCCATTTCCTCTTTATAATTATCCAACAGAAGGATCCCAGGGTGTAGAGTTCATGACAATCAAGAATATTAGAGCTTCAGTCATACAAGGGATTTATTATTGTTTTGCTTTGGGAGACCTGACACAGGACAAAAGCACGTGTCTCCCTCATTGTCTCATGAACTTTTTACACAGAGTTCCCCAAATGAATGAGGTTAGAAAGAATCCATACCTCAACCAAACTGACCACTTTTCAGTATTAGGCACTGGGCAGTAATAAACAAGCTAGATGGAGTCAGACACGGTAACGCCACCACCTGCTCTACTTTAATTCCACATACTTATTATAAAAAAAAAAAAAAAAAAACACAGCATGACACAGAGGTGTGAACTTGCCAAGATTCAGCCAGAATTAACTAGAAGGTAAACAAGACATGCAAGCCTCAAAGCTTCACTGCCTTCGTATCATGCTGTAATTGTTCAAGACAGCCAAGCACTTCCCCCTTCCCCCGAACTGTCTCCATGTCAGCAAACACTAAAACATAAATAAAAGCACAGTGAATTCAGAGAAAGCCTGTTAAATGTGTAGTCTTTGGTGTTAAAAATACCAGATAAAAATATCTGGACCTTTAACAACTCAAAAACTTTAAAAAAAAGTCAAAAAGGCAGTGCTGCTCACAGTAATGTAATACTCATATATGCAAACCTTTTCCCAGTGACAGAACTTTGTACCATGAGTGAGAGTGGTGATTTGCAACTTCAATGAGACAAAAAAAAAAAAAAAAAAAAAAAAAACTTCTCAAACTTCAAAAAGTCTCCCAAGTTGAAGGTTAGCAAAACCCTCAGGTTAACTTGGCCTCATCTGTAACGTGGCCCAATGTACAACACGGCACTCAAACCTCAATGCAACCAGATTAACAGATCTTGCCAGCACATTGTGCTGAAGTGCTGATCAGAACAATGCCCCTCACAGCACTGAAGCATTACGCTCCCACCGCAAGTGCTCACCCACCTCCTTTCTCCTCATAATAGTCCTCCTCATAGTGGGCCTCCAGCTGCTTCTGTCGTCGCCTTTCTTCCTTCATCTCCTTCTCCTGCAGCATGCGAGCAATAGCCTACAACAGGAAGTGAGAGGCACACAAAACATGCTTTCAGAACACTCCCTAGTAACTATATTGCACAGGACTTTGGGGTACATAAACGTCAGGCAGAATTTGGCAAACGTTTTCTAATGTCAAGAAAGTCCACCCCCACAGAAACAGGACACAGACAAAGTTTCCTTTGCAGAGATCTGATCAGTTTCCTGTAAATATCCTTAGGTCACACTTTCACCGAAATTTTAAGGATTTAATTGGATTTAATTTTAAAGAAAAAAAGAGACATGACAAAGTACAGGAATTCTGACACCGACAATATGAGGCAAAGAGGGGAGCTGTCATGCATTCAGGTGACTCTCGGAGCAGGAAACACTTCTGTGTAGGAGTTGTACAACAGGTGAATCAGCCACGAAAAAATTGTGCTGACGCTCACCTCGTCTTTCTCCTCCTGCTGCCTCTGCTGTTCAGCCTGCCTGACCAGCTGCTCTTGAATCTCTTGGGCGATCTCATTGTCGCTGCGCTCTCTGGGGGGTGCAGAGCACAGGGAAAACATTACGTAATTACTCAAAACTTCAGCAAACACTGCACGCATTCTAACTCAAACACACACCAACACAGCGTCAGTCATGGCTAAGCATCGTTTCTCACAAATTTAACTTCCACTTATATTTCAAATGGAATGGCTGCAAGAGACAGCAAATATCTGACAAAAACATGTGGGCTGGTTATTAACTAGACACAATAGCGAAGTAACTGCCCATTTCCAATTAATAATGTTGACATTTTTTTTTTAACTTTTCCAGTATATAACTGATGGGGAAAATTTACAATAACTAATGTTAGAGATGCACAGCTACAGGATTCAGCCAGGAATGCATTAACCATTGCTTTAGCCACTGATGCTAGGCCCAACGACAACGCGGAGGAGGAAATAGAACCGAAACCATAGCTCTCGGCGATCGACGCCTAAGCAAACCGCTCAAGAGTAGATGGCCTACATGTCTTTGTGTTGTCTCTGAATGTGGGCCTTGGCACGGAGGTCTTCCTCCTCCTGCAGCCTCTTGGCAACCTGCAGATCCTGTTGGACCAAGCGGCTCTTGTGAATGTTGGATGCCAAGTGGTTTTCAACTGTGAGCAGACAAAACAAAAGAATGAATTAACATAGCAAATACAGTTTCAGTCTTCCTCAGTTCAGCAGCAATTCAAGTGTTAATGTAAAAATTAAGTATTTTTAATTACGATGTTGAGTGTTGGATGCACTGCCCTACGGTCATTCCCACATCAATACAACAGAGCACTGTAACAATTGGACAATTAAAAAATCATTTTCGCAATAAGAGCGTCTGATTCCATAAGAATCACATTTCTACGTTGTAACAAAATTCCACAATGTACACTATAACCAGACTGAGGACTCATCCTCAACCTGGAAATTCACAGAGTCTGACGAAAACAAAGAACAGCAGAAGGTGGCTTTAAACAAAGGAAAAGGTTCTTTTATCAATCTGGACCCCGACTGCACAAAGGATGTCACACAGCTGTGCTGTTTCTTTTCTTCTCAATGTAGACTTTGCTGGTCCAAAATTAGTTTTTCCCCCTTTTATTTTTTAAAAGTTGCTGGGCTTCATCACTGTTAGTTTGGGCTCAACTCCAGGTCCACCCACTTGCTTTATTCTACCGGAAGCTTACTGACAAGCCTTAAACACTAGGGACAACATACCCGCAATTTCCCATTTCTGCCCCATCATTCGTCATAAGAATAAAAATAAGCAAGTCATTTCATATGTTTAAAAATAAGGAAGTGCTGGTTTAAATTAAAATGTGACTGAATTGTTAAGCCTGAAACAGACTGGATGCATTTCTATTACATTGAACATAAAACATTAGGTCATACAACCAGAATGAAATGACTACATCCATAAAGGTTATGGGAACCCTAAACATAATAGCCATCTGTCCATGAAGCCATCTGTTACCAAACTGACGAAACGGCTGCTGAGCCTAGAGTCGACAATGACTTTGTGTGTCAGTGACCTCTGACCCTAGAGCCTCTATTAAAGTCTAAATCTGTTGCTGTGCCACTTTTGCTCGACTTCCTCCTTCACACGCACAGTGGCGACACTTCACACTTAGACAGCCCAGCACAAACAATGAAATACAGGACACTCCCGTATCATGATGTGCATTATTTTAAGTGTTCGCAGCATTAACATCAGGGCAGGTTTTGAGTTTTGGTCATGTGCAAATTTTTATTTAATTGGCAGATAAGCTGCCAGTAACATTTGCAATAGATCTATTCTGGGTAGCCAGTATTGTCAGCATCAAAACTGTTTATGATTTTAGAAGAGCTGGCAGATCACATAGTCCAAGTTTCAGAGATGCAAGACAGAATTTAGGATGAAGAGACCAGCAGCAGATTTGTAATATGCAAAACCTAAAACAAACAAAAAGCTACTAATGGTACATCATAATTTCCTTCATGTGGAACATATTTGAATATCACCACTTTATAATTTTGGTCATGTAACTAATGAAGCCAACAACATCTAAATTAGGAAAATGCCGCTTACAGAAATACATGCAGCAGTATTAAAATGACCTGATTAGTTTTTTGGTATTGTGACACTGTGAAGAAAAACCTGATAAAACAACAAAATCTAGTCTCCATTAATACAGTGTATCTAACACAAAATTACCAGTCCCCAGATAAGCAACATTTTAATACAGATATATTAAGGTACACAAACCTTCTATTTAGTCCTTTTAAACTTTTACATTGTAACCTAGTTTTACATGTATAGCAACTGACAACCAGCATTATGTGGTTTCTTTTAACCTCCATCTCCATCTATGCAACTCAAAATGATTGCAGCGTATGAGGATGAAAACACCAATATGATATTTTTACAGTACATCTACACCTGACTAAATGTGAAGCCACAGAAGACAGACAGACATGATCCATCAAGATTTGTATCATACATCTGCCTCGACTACAGACCTTACATACTGCGTCCATGTGAGCATTGAGGGGTTTTAAACCTTGGTTTCACAATGTAACATCAAATATTAGAATGCATTAAGGAGGCTACTTGTACCATGTTAAAATTCAGTTAACTGAATAAGTAATAAGATCCCTTACATAGAGGGCTTCAGATGAAAGTCTGGTGTGCAACAGTACTGGGATTTCAAAGTATCGCACCATATGGACCCAACTGTGCGCGTGCGCGCATGTGCAATGAACGCCTATGCGTGCGCACACAGGCACTCCCAGTGTCACTTAATAACTAAGCAATCCCAGCTAAGCGGATTCTTCTGCCAGACTCCTGCCTTCCGCCTCTTTCAAGGGAGAGGTGTTGAGCCGCAGCAGGATGAGTTTAACACGTCCCAGAGCTGCAGATGCTGCGAAATCAAAATCAGCAGTATAAACACATAGATGGACAAAGCAGTTCTGCAGTTTGCATCTTGCCCCCGAGAGCCTGCTCTGGTACCCCAGCCATGTCCATCATGACCCCTGACAACATTCACAATCCACCTCTTTATAAGCAAAAGGCAGCATTGCTTTGACTCATAGAACACTGTAATACCCCATAACCCCTGGCACCATTGCGCAGACAGCCTTTCTAACCATGTCCCACATACTTTGAACAAAAAAAAAAAAAAAAAAAAAACCAATAAGCAAAAATGCAGAACTGCTGCACTCATAAATGACCACTTGAATTAAAAAAAAAAAAAAAAAAAAAAAAAAAACCAAGTAATTAAAAAAAGGACAGTCCAGAAAAAAATGAACCGAAAAAATACTATTCTAGTGTTTGAGAGGATTTAAAATACAGACCTGCATACTGCATTAAAAATATAAAATTAAGTCAATAAAGTAAAACCAAAATAGGTCCTTCGCCACAGAACCATGAATTTAATACCATAGAAAAGGTAAGAAAACATCGAACAAGTGGAAGCAGCTGAAGCTCATCGCTTAACGTACAGAAATAATGCCAATGGACTATGCAGCTGTGTGCGGGTCTCCCCACCGGGTGCATCCGATGCGCTCGGGCTCTCATTCACGTGCACGAGGAGAACCCAGGGATGCTGGGTGACAATACAGATCCCTGACATACTCGCTCAGAGCCAAATGTGGTAAGAAAAGTGAGCCTTTGGTGGTGAAGTGAAACACAGAGACATGTCCGGAGTGGGGACAGACACCTACTTTCCTGCTCCTGGAGACTGTAGGCCAGTGTGTGGTCCTCCAGCACCGCAAAGTCCCGACACACTGCGAACAGAAGAACAAGGTGATGGCGATGTCAGATCAGCTCCAAAAACGTTCAAACTGCACAAAAAACATTATTTAATCTGTTGCGGTAAACGAACTGCAAGATGACCTCTTGAAGTCAGATCAGAAAGAAGATCTTTGAATCCACAGCAAAAAGTACCATTAACAAATTAGCATGTCAGCAAGATGACAGTCATAAACTTTATCAAAAAGACACCATGAAAAATACTTTCCTTCTACAAAAGCCAATTTTATCTGTGATATCATGTTTTTAAAACACAGCTTTGTGAAAACCTCAAATGTATCTACGTCGTTGACAAATGGGTTTTCCAGATAATGCCCAATTTACAAAAGATGGCAGAGGGATAATTTAGACGTGACTGTAAAATGTATTTTTATGTCCCTAGGCTGCTGTAGAGCTACAGTAAACTATAACACCCATATAGCTGTATTTCTGTGCTTATACAGGCCTGTAGCAGGGGTGAGATTAAACCTGAATTCCAGTTCAGCTTGACATATTTTGAAGTAAATACGTATTAAGAAAACAATCATTGAGGTATCTCAGGTATTTTTCTGATAAGCATGTCTTTCTGTGGCTGTTCTCTCACGACAGCCCAAACCCAAATACAGTTACAAGAACTGAATGGCGGCAACTGCCAGGAAAACATTTCACAGAAGACAAAAAATTTAAAATAAAAAAAAAAAAAAAGCCAGATAACTAAAAAACCAAGTAGTTCATGGGCAAGAGTGTTAAAACTAACACTTACGTCTGAAACAGCCGCAAGCAGCATAACGCACCAAACAATCCAATAGACGCTCGCACGTATTTTTTCAATAAAATTACATTTGTGTCAATGCTGGCTCCTTACGCTGAAACCCAACATTGAAACCCAACGCTGAAACCCAACATGACTTCTCAGTTTCTGGATGACCGTGCCCTTCCCAATTACAAATGTCTCCGAGATAGACCGTTCCAGTTACGAGAATTTGACTTTACGAGGAGCGTCAAGTAATACCGCTGCTTCGTTTTACAAGGCGTTTGCGCAGGACCAAATCTGGATTTAATACCACCCGACATCCAAGCGACGCAAGACACGTATTCATTTAGCCGATGCTTTTCTCTAAAGCAAATTACAATTATGTGCCTGTATTTAGCTACCTTTACTTATAGAGACATTGTGCTAAAGAGATTCTCCACGCCTGGAATATGATGAGGAAGAAAGTGCGCAATACAAACAGAAGGCTTGTACCATGTGTTGAAGGGGACCACACTATAAAAGGCTGGGCCATCAAGTGGCTGCTTGTGGTCAAATGGCACATTCTTTGCAGGCATCTGCAAAGCAAAAAAAACTGGATGCTCCACCAAGACAATAAATAAGATCATGACCTTTGAGGGTTCAGTAACGCAGCGTGTGTCCCACAGTGCGGCGCTTCCGGTGAAAAAAAACATTTCAGAAATAATGCAGCCTTTTTTGAGGAACCCTTCTGCGTATGTGCGCGAGAGAGAGCGTGCGTGCGTGCCTGCGCACAGATAAAGCAGCGAACAGCATTTCATGGTAACAATGGTTCACAGAACATGACAATCTGACATTATCCAGTGACAGAAGAATTCAATCAAAGACGGGCCAGTGACTCATTTCAAACCGTCTCTACTCGACACCACCACAGAAGCATGGATTACCGGTTAAGACGTTATTTGAGCGATTCCATTAGATGAGTTGGTCACTGGAGTTATGGCCACCTCCTTTTTGAAGTGTGCGTTCGGCGTTTTCTTAGCGACTTGTACAACTGGTACACACAATGAGAGGATTTCCCACACGACCCCAAACACAAATGTAATTATCGGTCCGCTTTCAAAACACCGGGGATCAAGGTAGGACTAGTCTTACGTTACTCCAAGACGCTCGCGATCCAGTAAACCAGAGCAGTACTTTACCACGTG
This sequence comes from Scleropages formosus, assembly GCF_900964775.1. Lineage (NCBI taxonomy): Eukaryota > Metazoa > Chordata > Actinopteri > Osteoglossiformes > Osteoglossidae > Scleropages > Scleropages formosus. The sequence goes on from NC_041813.1 coordinate 23,095,195, forward strand.
TTTTCAGGCCTGGTTTTCGAGGAGCACCGAGTTCGCTGCTGCCACCTCTTCCTCCAGCTCAGCCTTTCCCTTTCTATCAGCTGAGTCAATGAAGGACGCAAGCAAAACCACGGCAAACTAAACAGGTTATCAAACATTTACGTTTATTTGCAACTGGCAGCGTTTAGCTACTTATGATGATTTACTCATTTATACAGCTTGGTAGTTTTTACTGTATCAACTCATGCTAAGTACCTTACTGAGGGGTAGTACAACAGGAGGTGGGATTCAAACCCGGGTCCTTTGAGCGCAAGGCATCAGGTCTAACTGCTGGTCTCGCCAATCCAGTTTCACATTCGCCGATGACTATGGTTCCACATCAACCTGCATAACTACAGTAAAAGTGAATAAATTTGGACTGCACCATATTGAGACTGCTCAATAACAGAGCTGAAACGCTACAATATTAAGTGCGCAACTTCTTAGCTTTTAATTGAAATAAATGATTTTGCTCATATTTCTCATGCAACATTTCCAGTTTATCCAGACTAAAAAACACAATTCAACATTTGAATGTCATGATGCCCTCGATCAACAGCTCTATCAAAAATTGATGACTGATAAATTGGGTGCATGAGGGTACCGGAGCAGAGTCTCACCTTGAGTTTGGACCTACAAACTGTTTGCAGGTCCAAACCCAAGGAGAAATTCTGCTCCAGTAACCTCATGCACCCAAATCCTTTGTGTAAACTTAAGTTTTGTTGAACAGAGGCACGTAAAAGAGCCTCTGCCGACTTGGCTCACCACCTTCTGACTTAAGAACACCTTAAACATGTTCTCACTGGTTTGCTGCACGAACACCTGATGATGCATTCCAGAGACTGCCAGAGTTGGTTACAAGTGGCCGGCAGCAAGTATCGACCCGAGCCGCGAAGCGTACCTTTCTGTACTTTTTCGACTTTACTCTGGTATAAACCCAAGTTCCAAGACAACAGAGAAGTAAAGAGACACAAAGAATACAGTCCTCAAGCTCATAATGGAAAAAGTGAAGAGCTTCAGACGGAGAAGTGCGACTATTTCCCCCCCCAGCATCCCAAGTTATGACTCCAACACAGGAGGCAAAACAGATCACAGCAGCAGAAGGACAATGTGATGAGCAGATGGGGAAAACAGGCCTGGATGAGTCATTTAATCCCTCGAACGGAGGTGGCAACACTTGGTCTGGCTCTGCTGGGCACCCACAGGTCATGTGTTCAAGGGCTCTCCGTGATGCCCTTAAAACCACACAAACATTGTTTTCCTGGCCCAAAACTAATATCATTATTGATATGTGGCAGGTTACCATCCAACGCTGAGGCCTGTCACATTACGCAGCACAAAAAAAAACAATTTAAGAAAACAACTATTAAGCAAAACAAACAAAGCCACGTCACTAAGGCAACAAAGGAGTAATGTTTGGACCTCAATTCCATTAACATGCCATGCAATGAGTATCACACGTATAATAATAGTACTTCATCGTCAGTATTCAGTCTATTTGAAACCCATGTTACCACTGCACACTCTTACCCGCAAAATACATTTATCAGTGATTTTAAGAGGAACAACATTTTTTCCCCCCAAGAGGATTTCTAAACCGCTGTTCCCAACCTTGGATGTATCGAGCGTATTTCACTAAATTCCCATAATCTCCCAAGCAGAAGGGCAGAATTTCACACTGCACTGAACTTGCTTACACATCCAGTTCCAGGACTGTATTCTGGGCAAACATATTCATAGTGTGAATGCAGCTTGCATTGCATTTTTAATACACAATACGGCACTGGCTCAAAAGTGCAGATAAACTGTTTAAAACCCTTCTGTTTGAGCAAAGTCCATCCAAACTGTGAGGGTTTTATTCACAGCAAGCTGCTGCTGGTGATATTTCGGATGATGCACAACACAGTGCAGAACAAGGTCCATTACATTCCTTTATGCATTGTCTATAAACACTTGTCTTGTGCAGAGCTCTGGTGGTCCAGAGGCTGTCCCAGAAACATGGGCTGACAGGCTAGGAAGTGTACGTTGTGGATGGGGCACGCCAAACACATGTCTTTGGAGTTTCAGGGGAAATCCAACTCCTCCAACTCATTCTATCACCATTCCACTCGGCTGAGGAAACAAATCTGTTATCTAAATGACCTAATTTGTTAAAAACGCCTGCTACGCATTGGGTGCTCACAAAGAGAACTCCGCTACATGTCATCTCCAATACTAACATTGGTTGACACTCAAAAACTCTGTCTTTACAAAATAACTGAAAGCACTGTCCTTTTCCACTATAAAAGTAAAGAATACTGAAAGGCCACAAGGCCAGACAATAATCCCCTCTAATAGGAGTACTTAAAGAAATTAAAGTTACTGGGGATTACAGGGGAATTTGTGGTGTATGTGGGCAGTGGGTAATTTCCACTCAACGAACACAAAAACACAAGTCGCGTGTGCGCGCCTCACAAAGAGATCAACGAAAGTCAAGCATACAAAAAGACCGGCTGTCTACACGCGTAATTACGTAAAGGTGAACAGGACCACACTGGACATGTCCCACCCTCTACAGCTTAACCGGGGTGGTCAACGGGGGGGGGGGGCACGGTATCACCACGGCAACGTGGTTATGACACAGCGACAGGTGGAATAACAGTTAGCGAAGTGGACCTGTGACGATAAGGTTGGCAGCTGCAGGTGCAGAAATATATAGAGGTACAAATTAAACATGATCGTGCGCAAACATACTGACATGTACTCATACACTCAAGATATACTATGTCTCCTGCAAAACAAAGCCATGGGCAACACTCAGCAAAGCAAATTCAAGACCTGTTTCAAGTTATCATATAGCACCCTACAGTTCCACATCCTCTAAAGGAACGAAGACATCAGCCGTACACGGCATTCTGAAAATAACATAAGAGCAAAAAGTGAAATGCTTGCTGTAAAAGCAGTTACAGTTCCAAAAACACAGCAAATCAATGTACACAATCAATTCCTAATTTCATTTGACCATGGGGGTGACGCAGGTTTTATGCTGTCATATTTATAATAAAAAAAAAAAAGTTTGGAAATCAGAAATCAAATTTTAATAAGATCGTGTTTGATTCTCCATAAAGGCAAACAACCTCCTGTAACATGATCAAACTGAGGCGTATTTCAGTTACTCAACTAGTTACTCATTTACTAACAACCTTCACAAAATCACCCATAACCAGTCTGTGTACAATATAAACTAGGTTTTAACAGTTTTTTTTTTTTTTTTTTTAAAAACTGATAAAGAAACTCACACTTCCTGTGCAAGACAACAAAAAATAAACCCCTTTCACCGATATTGGTATATGCTTCTAACGACAGAAGGACAAAGAATCGGCGTTGGGGCAGCGGCGCGTCCATCCCTCTAGCTACGTTCAACAGTAATACCAACCTCCCACATTTCTCACACTCCACATGGTGCCACAATGGGAGTAGCTACTCTCTCAATACTAACTCACCCTGCCTTGTTGTTTTGTACAGGTACCGCATGTACTCTACGTATACGGTAAAATTAGACTATTCAAATTCAGTGCCGAAGTCAAGGGCGCAACAGCCTTCACGTTAAGGAAAACAAAACGGTCTGAGATAGTCGAGGTCCTTAACCGACATGCCACTGAGCTGCTCCTCTCTTTCAACCAAAACTGCTGAAACTTTGCCGTTCATTTCCATTCATTTGTGCTCAACATGTGTGGAACGGACAGAAGGTCACACAAGTAGAAACCACACGCCGAGTCTCAACTGAACCAGGAGAAAGAAACAGGTTAAACACTTGAAAAGCTTGCAGAGAGACAAAAGAAACAGACCTTAAAATCAGTATGAATTGCCAATTACTTTTTTGCAGGAAGAAGTTACATTTTATACAGAGAAAAACTATACAAGTTTGAGTGTTTGTTTTATGTCCTCAGAAGTATGAGGAGGCAACGCCCACCTGTTTCGACCAAAGACCAACGGATGACATTTAGCTCATTAGCTGAACCGCAACCAGATATAGGCAATCTGGTTTCCAGCGACTTTCTCGAACCACTCGTCCTATAAAAAGGCCGCGGGAGACAGAAGGTTAGACAGGGACTGGGGAGCTGCTCTGTCCGCTGGCAGATCCGGCGTTTTCATCCCACAGGAAGCTCAGCCGTGCAATTCAGTCAGACCTCCTGCATTATGCATTTCCTGCAAGTAAGTGCTTAATAAAGGGCAAAAAATGTCCAGTCAAACTGTCAACATCACTTGAGTTTCATATATTAGTACTTAACACACAAAATGCAGTTTTTCTAATAAATAATAATTAAGCATAGCTCAATCTCAATGTTACAGTATTCATTTAGCTGACACTTTCCTCTAAAGCGACTTACCATGTTAAGGTTCCAATTATTTACCCATTTAGATAACCGGGTAATGTTAAAATGGTATTCACAAAAGGAGAGCAGAGCAGCCTAACTGAAAATACAGAAACACAAATGCGGATGGAAATGAACAGAAGGCCCGGATTCGGACCTTCAGAAGCTCCTTAACCATCATTATAAGATTACAACTAGGTGACAGCTCAATAACCCCCCCCCAACCACAAAGAGCACTGCTACTATGCAACAACATTCCTCACTTTCAAGTGTTCCAAACATTTTTTTCTGCTCCGATGCATTTGGAAAGATAATTCTGTTTTATTCCAAAAACTGTGAAGCCATACTTAAGGTCATTAACCTAAATGCATTTAGTCCTGCCAATATTCAAGGCTTTTCCCTGTTGCACAATTTTTAATTAATAAACCACGCACATTTTTATAGATGGTTAGGCCTATTTACTTTGTAAGTACTTGCATTGTTTGTTGTGGAGCCCTTTATTTATTTACTTTTTTTAAAATCAAAAAACATGACTTCCCTGCCCAAAAAGTGTCACTTGTCACATGACACATATTGGGGTTAATACTTTAATTTGTCAAAAAACTCCAGAACATCACGTTCTCAAAACCTACACATGCTAATCAGCTTGCATTTCAGTTACTGGATTATTTAACATTGTGAGTATTTCACTAAGCCAACATTTATCTGGCGTTAATAGCATTTACTGAACAGAGGATGTTGGTCAAAAAACGCACCCCGCTGTACAGATGCCAATTCTCACTGTTTATTCACCAACGTCAAGTAAGGAGGAATGTGAAACACTGCCAAATCCCACGTCACGGCCACATAAACAACAAGTACCTTTAGCACTTTTATGAGCTGGAGTAATACAGGCTAAGTACCATACTCACGGATATTACACTGGGAGCGGGGATTCGAAACCAGATCCTTCGGAGTCTAAGGCGAGGGCTCCGTTCACCACAACACCAATCCCGTTATTCTCCACGTGGAGCATTACCCACACAGATGTGACTGGTCTAATAATGAAGGTAGGTAATCTTATTGTACTGAACCTTACAGTTTCATCTGAATATAAAATGTTTAAATAGAAAATGCTTCTAATCAGCCTTCACACCGTGACAATAACCTTCAAAAAAACCTTTCCTACATTACACTAAGTGGGTAGTGTATTGTTTAGGGTCACCACCGTACTTTCTTAAGGTCCCATGTTTGATCAACGCCCTATGCTGAAATGATGCAGTAAGAACACCTGCGGTATAAATGGGAAAATCATGTGGGTTTGCGGGTAAAGCCCGCAATCCAACAGAGCATGCCATCTTGGGTAAAAACATCAACAAGAAGAGTAAGCGCTCACCCGATCCCACCTCCAAACCACACATTCCTGGCCTTGAGCTGCACATTTCAGGACCAGTGCAGGTATCTGTACTATAAAAACGCGTTCAACCCAGCAGGCGCACGAATCTGCCCCCCCCCCCCCAAACGTGAAAGCACCACAATCTGTCCCATGTTCTGTACCAACCCACAGTAGCAGGGGTCTCAATCAGTAGCCTCCCCAATGCAGTTAGACAAGTATCAACAACTGTATCAGAAATACATATTCAACTGGTAAGTACCTGCCTGTTTTTGTAATCATATTAGGCATATTTCTGTAATATCAGTACTGCGCTGACTGTTGGCTGCAATCCCAAACTGTCATCAAGTGGCTGCTGTCTTGAACCCTCACCAGCAGCACTGCTTTGGCTCATATGCACCTATTGTGACCTAACCAGACATGGAAATAACACTGGAGAAGAATGAGAACAACAACAACAACAACAACAACAACATGACAATGAATTATTAGTATTCTCCAGCGTTGCCATGGTTAGACCTTCACTCAGCTTCCTGCTTGGTGCAAAATGTGACGTGTTGCGAAATATAGACAAATAAAAACAGCATGCCATACGTACGGAGCCAAATGAATGAAGTAGTAGAAGAAGAAGCGCATGTCGATTCTGACACACACACACACACACACACACACAGAGCTGTTGTTGGGGCTGCGGAGGGAACGAGAAACGAAGCACGTGCGCGAAGGTTCCACGAGCCTCCCGTGAGCGGCCAGAGCAGCAGCAGCGGAGCCGGACACGCGTGGAAAAGGTCCACGACGTTCGCTGCGCGGTGAAGAAAAAAAAAAAAACAGCAGAAACCGTTCGAGTTGTGCGGAGCCGCACGCACACGATTGACGACGGAAGGAGAGTCTTAGAGAAGTAAGACGCAGAAAAATAAGAATAGACCGCCAGCCAGGTCTCACACACGGCTCGGCTGGTGGCAGGAGGGACTGCGACACTCTGTGAATATATTACGTATGTGTGTAATGTATGTATACAGTGTGTCAATACACACAGGCACACATAAGATAAACACTCTCACCTTCCTTCACGCCCGGCAGGCTGTTCTTGTCGATGCCCAAATCTGCCATGTCGTTGGTGGTTGCGCTTCCACGGCGATTCCGCGAGAGCTCACGCGCCACGGCGCTCGGCTGCGTCCGTCTCCCGACCCGTCACGAGACAACCGTTTAGCACCTACGAGTGTTTCTGTTTGTTCTTATTGTAAGTGTGGTCAACTTGAAGTGGACAAGGCGGCGCCGGTTAATATCGGATTTCTGCGCTGCTCGCGTCCTCCGCCCTCTATGCAGATATGGACTCGATGCGATAGAACAATAAGGAAAACGCGTTTTGGAAAGGAGGCTACGGCAAGCGCGCAGGACCAAACGAGTTCGCGAACAGCGCAGATAATGCTCTATCGTATCGTAAAGTGTTAAGCTGCTTAGAATGATTTAGCCATGTATACTACAGCAGGATAACAGAGGGCGGCTCTAAGCACATTATTATTTATCACGATGGGCTGGTGGTGTCCCATCCAGCGTGTACCTTCCCCAGCCTTGCGCCCAATTTTGAATTATTCCCGAAATTATAGGCTCTGGTCCGGAGCCCCAGAACCCCGAGGACAAACGTTTGAAACGGTTAACGAAAATGGAAGGAATTCTTATTGTTGTTGTTGTTGTTATCTGACACCATTGTTCAGAATAAACTTTAGCAGTTATTTATCCATACCTCCAGGGTTCTCTTACTGTACAGTGTAGAAAAAGGGTAAGTGGCTTAAGTTAAGGCATTCATTCAAGTTTACTACGGCAGAGCGATTCGAACCAACAACCTTCGACTGTACAACGACAATGTTAACCTCATCGCGTTGCACTTAAAAACATTATGCACACAACAGCCGGCTGGTTCCTTACATGACTTTACAGTACAGTATCCAGAAAATGTGTATGCCAGGAAATATGACGCACGCCTTTAGCAAATATGTTCAATCTGATGAGCTCATCCAATCACAACCATTCATACTGTCGTCATATTGTTCGGACTCCCCCTTGTGACTTCGTGAAGAATTACATCTTACTGTGCCTGGTAGAGAAACACTGACACCTACAGACCAGTAGCCCTCATCAACACATTATTATTATAATAATTAGTAGTAGTAGTGTATTTACTTATTTAAATTACCCATTTCCCCAAAACAATTTACAGTGTTTTTCCCATTTATACAACATGGTAATCTTCATAAATTTAGGGTAAGAGGTGGGATTAAAACTTGCAACCTCTGAGTACTGAAGAGGCAGCTTTAACCAATATGCTACCAGGCATTAATATTACTATTTTTATTACCTGGGCTGGCACGACAATGCTGTGGTGACTCAGCTATTAGGTTGCGGCTTCCAGGTTACTTTCCAATACGTCCAGCCTGTAAAGAGGGTTCGAGGATATGTGTCAAGGTGGAAGCAACTGGGTTGCATCTAAGCATAATCCTGATTTTTATTTTCCAGTGAAGGTACTGCAGTTTGAAATTTTAACTTTAAGTTTTTTTATTTTATTTCATTGTATTTATTTTTTGGGACAATAAATTAGATGATAAAACACTTACAAATCCAGCCTGTTCATTAACACTTGCATCAAGCTAAAGCATGCCAGCAATTATGTTGTGTTTTATGACATTAGCACAGTGAATCGCTTCCAGATGTGCTCTACTGCATGTGTTTTGGTTTAGGCAGTGAAAACAACACATTCTTCACATAACATGCAAAGCTCACACAGATAACGCTTCTTGAGCATATAGACACAAACAAGCTGCTATCAGATTACATTTTTATAACAACTTTATGTTCAATAGCTTTATTTTTCATCCTTTTCCTTTTTCCATTCATTCTGAGTGTTGAACAAAAGCAGTATTTTACAAATATGATGTATTAGGAATTCAGCTTCAGGGCCTCTACTTGTACTTGAACCATAAACTTTTCAGTAAAAGACATTTTCCAGCCAATATGGGACCATATGGGACATTTTGTAGTCAGTATGAAAGCTGCATTGTCATTGTCCACAAGAAATGCAACCTTTTTACTGCATTACCTGTTGAAGAACAACAGTTAGTGTGGTAAACTTTAAACAATACTGTAGAGTGAGGTAGAAAATAGTAAAAACAATTCCTAGAAAATCTTATCTGTGCATTCATGTTACACTGTATTTGTCTCTGTGCAGCAGTGATCACTGAAGGCTATGACCAAATAAATCTCACAGCCCACACAGTGGGACAGCTGGTAGTGTAGTGCTGAGAGCTGCTGCCTTTTGGACCCAAAGGTCACAGGTTTGAATCTCACCTCTGGCTATAGTACCCCTGAGCAAGGTACTTATTCCCAATTGTTCCAGTAAAATTACCCAGCTGTGAAAATGGGTAAATAATTGTAAGTTACTTTGGAGAAAAGCATCAGCTAAATGAGTAAATGTAATGTGATTTTACCTTTTCTGATAATTCCAGGTCCGTAACTTGTCAGACTGTTTTGACTCCAGTTAAGGCTATAAAACATTCTGAATGAATACACTGGCATGTTTGTTTTCATTTGCTCACCAGCAGCCATGTACTACATCGATGTCAAAGGGCATCACAGTGATTAGGGATCAAGGCAGTCAGTTTGAACTCCGAAGGTCTATGGTTTGAATTCCGGCTCCGACTGCAGCACCGATGAGCAACATGTTTACCCTGAATTTCTCCAGTTAGACTACCCTCAGTTAAATGGGATATAACTTAAGTACATTTACTCATTTAGCATCTTACAACTATTTACCCATGTATACAGCTGGCTCATTTTTACTGGAGTAATTGGGGGAAAGCGCAAGAACACTAGGTGGGATTCAAGCCTGCAACCAGTGGATTTGAGGGCCGCTACACTATCTGCTGCCCCATCATTAAGTATAATGAAATCACTTAAATTAGACATTTGCTATACAAACCTTGGACTAAAGAATAACTATGATAAGTTTAGCCTGTTTCTGAAACTATAATATACTCTTAAAGATACACACACTTTCAGAACCGCTTGTCCCATACAGGGTGGCGGGGAACCGGAGCCTACCCGGCAACACAGGGCGTAAGGCCGGAGGAGGAGGAGGGGACACACCCAGGACGGGACGCCAGTCCGCCGCAAGGCAACCCAAGTAGGACTCGAACCCCAGACCCACTGGAGAGCAGGACCTGGTCCAACCCACTGCGCCACCGCGCCCCCCGCTCTTAAAGACAGACTGTTTTAAAAATATTGTTTTTAAGTATTTAGTTATGGTGTCTCCACTATGGTGAAAATTGTTGAGCATATTTGTCCAGGTCTAGTCATTGGTTCAAACACATTTACTTGGTGGATGGAACATTGTCTTCAAGTTCCTCATGAAAACACTATCAGTGCAGCAGCTTGGTGCTTCCGGCCCCATGCGCTCACTCGCTGGCTGTTCCTAGACAATAGCTGCTCATCAGATAGTGATTTATCTCTACCATGCAGGCGCAGAAACGAGAGGGAGGGAGCGGCGGAGTCTCCAAAACGCAGCACAAAGACAGAGATGCAAGGCTGGACACCGCGGTATGGATGGCACGGTGTCACTGGACCCACAAGTGAGTGACCAGCAAGGGTCGGCTGACACATCCTGTCATCAGGACTCTTCCTCATGTGGCACCAGGGGAGCTGGAGAGGGCTAATGAGGCTCACAGTGCCCCACATATCCGCATTACATCCAACCTTATAAACAAAGCCAACCTCATTTTAAAAAATAATTGAAATATTTCCAGCCTTATAAGCAAACACATCCAACATAGTCTGTAATTACTGTGACTTCTTATGTCTTTTAAATATAATAAATTGTGTAAGCCAACCACAATAAAAGCTTAAAACTTGCTCTATTTTATTTAATTTTCAGTTTAATAAATTTGAAAAAATGTATTAAATGAATAAATGTAAATGTACATGTACGAAAATGAACATATGTACTGTACATGTAAAAAAGTTTATTCCGATTGCGAATGTGTTTCATTTTCCAAGTTCCAGTCACAGACATTTGCACTTACAAACCTGACCCTTTTCTCCAAAGCGACTCAGAATGTTCAGCTACTTAAACTGATTTAGCCATTTTTTCTACTGGACTGGAATTATGCAAAGGCTTATTTCACTCGATGTCAAAAATGAATGAGTAATAAGCTTGGGTGCTAGAATCCCCAAAATAGCGAGCAAGTTAGAAAAACGTTGGGAGAACACACTGAAGCTTCATGAAATAATACTTTAATTTGTACAGTACGGATATATTTCGACAAGATGCTTTCCTCAGGATACATGTCCATGTCATAAGGAGCGACACAAATACCAGAGAGTACGGAGGTTATGACATCACTGGAATAGCAGTTGAGCGCAGTGCTGAAATAGTAACTACCACAAGAGTACACCAAATAATATGAGGCTAATAAGTACAAATACTGAGCAATTCAGGGTAGGGACTTCACTGAAGGGTACTGCAGCAGGAGGTGGGATTCAAACCTGCAAACTCCTGAAGCCACTATCTATGTAGGAAGTACTTTCTTTTTTTAAGAGCCCCAAAAAAAATATCCTGGACAGGAATCCATTTGGCCAGTCCACCACTTGTAGTATCATCTTGATTCACTTTCATGGGATTTCCTACAAGACTTAAAATAAACATGTTTACATTCCAGTGCTACGCGTGTCATCTCTGAAGCTGTCGTATACTGAGACTGTCTGAGGACATTCTGTGACCTTAACGACCGGATAAAACAATGTTCTCTTGTCCAAAATATGTGATTACATGTCCACGCTGAGATACCACCCACACGCTTTTTAAAAGCAACACAAACAGGAAGTGAATTTAGACAAGTCAGTCATTACTCACTCATCAGTGGTTCTTTGGAATCTACATTAAGGTCAGTGGGCTTTTTAAATATCATTCATTTAAAAGAAATTTTAAATTTTAATAACATTAAATTAGTAATAAATAAGAGATAATAAGCAGGTACTTTACATTATTTTCTATTACTACCTTGCAGGCAATAATCCAGTTAACGCGAATGTCCGTTACCCCGAAATAATAAATTCCTCATGTTCAAAACAAATTACAACAAATCCTTTGGTACTACTGAAAATATAATAAGAAAAGTAATAATAATAATAACAGTGTTCTGACTGGCACACAATAACTCGTTAGGTAAAGTGTTTTCTGTGCATTTGTGGTTCTACATACCTGTATTTAAAAAGTGTGGAATATATTGGTATATGTAATGGATGGTGCTGTGAGTTCAAAATTAGGTTCTTACACAGTAAACCGGACAACTTAAATTCGACCAGTTTTAATAAAATTAAAGATGTAATGTTTTCAGTTAAATTATTTCATTTGTACAAATGAAATATGAGAAGAGTACAGTGTTTATATTTACTTCTAAAGTGGTTGCACATATGCTTGCTGTCTAATATTTCTTAAAAATTGTACTAGGTTTAATATTGTCAGATAAACTGAAGAATTGTGTGACTTTTGTTAAATCCATAACTGCAGTACAAACTCATATATTACAGAAATTCACACACACACTTCCTGAACCGCTTGTCCCATACAGGGAACCAGTGCCTAACCCGGCAACACAGGGCGTAAGGCCAGAGGGGGAGGGGACACACCCAGGACGGGACGCCAGTCCGTCGCAAGGCACCCCAAGCGGGACTCGAACCCCAGACCCACTGGAGAGCAGGACCCGGTCCAACCCACTGCGCCACCGCACCCCCCATTTACAGAAATTCAGTTCTCAGAAAAAAGATCAAGATCCAGGTGGGCAGTCTGTGCAACAAATTTGCAGATATTTTTATGATTTTGACTTTGATGTTTTTTACGCTTTTAAATAGAACTGCAACATTTTCAGTTCAGTATGTTTACTAAAATAGTTTGTATGCCTGATAATTTGTTTGGGTGACATCTTTGTCCAAGGCATCTCACTGGGAAACAAAGTAGACATCCAGTTCTATATCATTAGAGAATATATAATACTTTGCACATTGTCAGACACTTTTCTGGTGTAACGAGCAAGGTGTACCCTGTTAGGTGGTCTAACACACACCTTCTTTCAAGCTCATGCCCTACAATATAGTCTTGCTGATGTCAAACACACTGAGTAAAAACAACCAACCAGCGCCAACCACCACTTGTCCCAAGCGAGGTTGCGGCGAGCTGAAGCCTTACCCGGAAACACAGGGCGCAAAGCCAAAGGGGGAGGGGATACACCCTGGACGGGACGCCAGTCCAGTGCAAGGCACCCCAAGCAGGACTCGAACCCCAAACCCGCCACACAGCAAGCGCTGACCAAACCCGCTGCACCACCACACCCCTCTTGGAGTAAAAACACCATCATAAACAGCTTACAGTTAAAGAATCTTGAATGCATTCATATTGTAATATTTTCCATTTTTTGTACCTATGTATTTTTTCTTCTCCACACAGGGGTCATGTGGTGTCTGATCTTCCTCCTGCTGGAACTGCAGCTCCACCATGGTGATAGCTGCCCTTCCAGCTGTGTCTGCAACACCGAAGGGGCAGTCAACTGTAAGGGCATGATAACAGATGTGCCTTCCCCTATGCCTCTCAACACCTACCTCCTACAGCTCCAAGATACCCAGATTCAAAAACTGAGTGAGACAAGTCTCCTCGGCCTGCCTTTCATGCTTCGCTTCAGCTTGAGTCATAGTCCATTACGAGTTGTCCACCCGAAGGCTTTCGATTCCGTCTCGCAGCTTCGCTCCGTGAAGTTAACGGGGAATGAACTTTCTAACCTCTCAAACAGACTTTTTAGTAACTTAACCAGTCTTCAACAACTGTTTCTAGACAAAAACAGGCTGAATTCAGTAGAGTCAGACTGGTTTGAGGTCCTCCTTGACCTCACCCAGCTGGATCTCAGTAAAAATTTAATCGCTCAGCTGGATGAAGATGTCTTTCGGAAACTCACTAAATTACGCTTGCTGAACTTAGCCACCAACCTTCTACGAAAGCTGCCGGAGACCTTGTTCAGCTCTTTAACCGCACTCCAGTATCTCTATCTCTATGAGAACCATCTAGAGTTTCTCCATGCTGGAACTTTCCACAGTCTTGTCAACCTTCTGGAACTCAAACTTTTCAACAACAGAATAAGCTGTATTCCACCTCAATTGTTTTGGCCTTTATCCAGTCTGAAGATACTCTCTTTGTCTTCCAACAAACTCAACATCCTTCCAAGAGAAACCTTCTACTTCATGCCTAAAATTGTCAAACTCAGTCTTTTCAAAAACCCTCTGTATTTCTTACCTGATCACCTCAGTGGGCATATGCCAGAGCTTGAGGAGTTCTACCTATATTCCACTAATCTGAACAGTGTTCCCGATGACCTGTTTGCCAACATGACAGAACTGACAAAGCTCTCACTTAATTTTAATCCAAAACTTCGTCATCTGCCCAAGACTATCTTTTGTTGTCTTCCTAAACTCCAAAGGCTGTCTTTACAGTCCAATGACCTGGAGTTTTTGCATCCTGAGCTGTTTTCCAGTCTGATCAGTCTGAGTACCTTAATTCTACATTCCAACAGGCTTCACCACCTCTCAACTGATATTTTTCAAGGCCTTCCAAACCTTTCAACTATTGAACTGCACGATAACCATTTTGAAAGTCTTCCAAGCAAGGCTCTTTCTAATGTGGTTGCACTGAGGCATATCTCCCTGAAAGACAACCCATGGAACTGTAATTGCAGCATTCTTGACGTCGCATATTGGATAAGGCAAAACTGGAATGTGATCAGTGATTTTGAACATGTTGTGTGTCACATGCCCTCTTACTTAGTGAACAGGTCACTTGGCTCAATGACCACCGAGTTACTTCAGTGCAGAATTACAGTGACTGAAAGCCTTATGAGGACCCCAACCCCTGAAGGGACAATTTTACCCTCAAAACAAAGACCCTCCACCTTGGCTGTGTCTTATCGAGCAACAGCCATAGTTCCCGTTACGTATCTGACGACAAGATCAGCAGCTCCACCAACATCTCCCACCCCCACCATTCCCCTTACGACTACCAAGAACTTCCCACCGCAAAGGAGTCCCATAAGGGTCCCTTATAGCTTTAACAAGACAGTTGTTTTAGAGACCAAGCCTGACATTGTTCATAACAATCGCATCAGTGGTTGGGTTTACCTCTGGACAGCCCCACCCAGCGGCACCTCTGGCACATTCTTGATAGCCTTTCATGTTTTCTTGATGACCACAGGTATTGCTTTGATTGCTGCAAGTTTCTATACACTATACAGACTGAAAGGGGCAACAGGACATTTAACAACATGCAGCAGACCTGAGAGCATTTCCAAGAAGAGAAACAAATAAGCTACAAGCAAGAAATGTTTAAAAAAAGAAAATTTTTTGTACCTCTTTGCAACAATTTGGTCATTTTAAACATGTATATGTCTCAAATTTGTATGTTTTGTGTGCAGAGCTCCATGTTCATTTTGTACATTTCCAATTTTTTCATCAAACTGTTCAAAAAAGTCCATCTTATCATTATCTATATAAACGGTTCACATTGCCAACAAGAATGAATAAAAAAACCACAATGAAAGGGACATGTAGAATTTTTCACTGGAATTTCAGGTGATAGATTTTGGTTTGATTTTGATATTTATACAGGAAAACAACTGCTACATTTAAAAATTGTTTCAAAGTGTAAAGAAATGCAAATATAGTTTTGAGCAGCTCATGTCATCAAATGAATGAAATTTACACATCATTACATTCACGTTATAAATAACACATAATTCTGGCATTCTTTCTCATGTTTTGTAGTTTTAAACTGAGGGAAAAAATGTAACAATGGTGTTGAAAGTGAGTTTGCACTTTACTGAGTCATTTCCTGAAAATGGGATCAACAGTTCCAGTCAAGGGTGTGAATCCTACAAGTTTCACAGCAGACTCACTTCATTTTGCCTCTCAGTAATTTCCAAGGGAAACATGGATAAAACTGATTTAATCACATCCAGTGGTGTCAGTGTCACACTAATCTCAAATATTCAATAAAACCCAGGTTTTTTTTCTCCTTCTCAGAGCATGTTAGAAAATGAAATGCACATGATATTGCTCAAAATGGAAAAAAAAAGCAAAGTGAAAGTTACTATGTATTTTTGTACACATATAAAATTATTACAATAATAACTGTTCAATTCACATTATTAGTATTAGCAACCTATGTATATAAAATATATATATATTTATTTATTTTTAATTTTCCTGTGTTCCAGTTTATGAGTGGATAATAACAGAAATGGCAGAACAGAGCAGCTATCGTTCCCAGGAGCAAAACACACAAACCAGACACTATGAAGAACTAAGAACTAGATGAAAAAGGTCAGTAGTGTTTTTTGGGTCAATGAAGTGACCAAAACACCAGCACATTAACTATACACATTAGTCCTCTTTGGGAGTCATTTCTGAGAAGAGCCAACACACATGAATATTGCCAGATGCCACATGATAGACCCCGAGAGCATCAGAAAGAAGATTTTGTGGTTGTATGAGACTGAAGTTAAGGTCTTCGGCTTAAAGGTACTATATCTGTCCAACGATCTAGGTCAGAGCGTCCCTGCCGTCAAGCGTGCTGGTGACAGCACAATGTAATGCTTGTTTCCCAGCAGGAGGGACTGTGAAGCTTGTGGCCATCAAGACCAAGCTAACTGGGGCCAAATACAGGCAAATTCTCCAAGTGAGCCTGTTTCAGTGAGCAAGACAGGGGGGAAGATATCTCCATTTAAGGTGAAAAATCTTATTCCAGCAGGACAAAAGCTACAAATGAAAAAGAAAACGAGAAAGTATCATGGAGAGGTGAAGCGAAAGACCAGATTTGGACCTCATTGAAAATCTGTGGAATGGTCTATTTTTGACGTTCATGGCTAAATTTTGTGGTAAACTTAGAGCCTTTGTACATTCACCTCTTTTCATATTTTTACCAGTCACGCTGCAGCCAAATCATTTTGAATACATGGTTAGAAACAGCCAATGTACGACACGTTATCTTTATATAGAATACAGCATATATTCATATTTATCATAAATGGTAGCACAGTATTTTTATTAGTAGTGTTTTATGACTATCTGATGCTGTTTAATTACGACATATGTATAAAGTATTGACTTGTATCATTTGTTTGAAGAAAATGTTGAATAAAAATATTTCTGCGTTATGAATCTGTTGAATTTACATTCTTGTTGACAAGAAAAAAAAATAATTTGTGGAATGAAGTTGTAACAACAGAACATTTAAAAACGTCAACATTTTTAATAAATTCCAAAGATACTGTGTTTAAATATATAAACAAACATATGGAGAAGATGAACTAGAGGAGATCAACAAATGCAGTTATAAACAATGTTCCACCTAGTTAACCATATTAATATGTCTTTCCATAAAGACCGAAAAAGGAAACGAAGCTGCTTGAGACTGGACGGACTACATTCATAATTTAATCACTTTTTCCATGAGGGTTTCGGTGAGCACAACATCCAAAAATGGCACAGATCTTGCCACTGACCACGGACCTCTGGCAGCTCATGTTAACTGGAGAAACAAAACAGAGCAGGATATTCAATTTCTGTTAATGGCTTAGTTTCTTAATGAAGAATTCAGAGCAAAGTTTCTCATTTAAGGTAGTATCACAGGTAGCATGGTAATCCCATCTTCACTGGTATACTTAACTGCTGTCAAAACAGAAGACAACAGATTCCCAGATTCACATGATAAACACACATAACAGGACTAAATCTGGTCATACATGGTCTTCTGCCATCCACCCCATACTGGTTTTATACTTTCCACTGGCTTACATAGTTATGCATCGCTTTCACTTAAATTATTATTTCATGACCACAATCTCTCCCCAAGAGTAAACTGAGTTCTCTTGCTTATTTTAATGTAATTGCTCATATACACTCAGTTAATATGTACACTCTATGAGGAAGAACAGATAAGATTATTGAAAAGGAATACTGAATTATGCTGAAAGCTTTGCATTAAAACCAACATTATTATCTATTAGAAAATAAATTAAATGCCCTCCTGGATATCATCTAGATCCCAGAAATGAAGTGTGTCAACGAGATGTCCTTACACAAAAACACTGTATGGAAAATTTCCAGCTGAATCAAAGTGAAGTAGTAATTCAAATGGACCCACTGCACACTTTCTAGCATGATCATTTCAGTCTCCGTTTGCCATGTTTCTTCACAAGTCACATATTCTAAATGCTGACTCGATATAGGCGCTTGGGCCCAGAAATGTATGTAAACTGTCATAATCACGCCCGCATCACAACCAGCAGCACCTGACTCCAATTCAGCACCTGACCGCACTCGGGGCAATCAGCTATAAAAACCATCCCCAGCTCCTTCCCAGTTGCGGAATCTCTTTTAGACAACTGTCTCTTCTGAGATCATGGCTCTTCCACAGTGCCCTATCTGCTCTCTCCTGTCTACCTCCCTCCTTGTTCCCTTGCCCGTCTCCCTTTTCCTGTCTACTACGGCATGGACAACGTCCTCGGACTCTCCCCACGTACAACATCCGTGCCTCGGATTCACCGCAACTGTCCCTGACTACGAGTACTGCCTTGTCCCAAGAACCTTAGCAACAAACGATCCCGCGGTTGGGTCCACACCCAGATCCCTGGTCTGCACGGAGTGAAATAAATATACAGGAGTTATACTACTGTGGAAAGATAGTGATGGACAAATGTAAACTCCAATGTGAACTCCAACAAAAATACACCACAAATTCTGTGTGCAACAAATCACTGCTACATTCCTAGTGGTGGATTTCACTGTACATGTTAAGCATCCACCACTTACTAGCATGCGTGTATAAATAAGCCGAGACTCGGCTTCAACTGGCCATGATCTATCCCATTAAAAGACAGTTTGGGGGGAATGTAACAGTAAATGCTTAGCAAAATAGCACTGGAAATACTGACAAAGACATGGTGCTTCCTCAGAGATCATTCTTGTGTGGATCCTCCCCTTCAGAGCTGTGGCCACCACATATCTCCCCAAGTTCCGAAGCAGGCACTCCCTTCATCCGCAAGTCATTCGCTAAAGCTACAGAGCGTCCAATGTTCCCTGCCCCCACACCCATTGACGTACATGCTTCTGCTCAATGAGGCTGTATGGGAAGCTCCTGCAGCCTTGGAAAGCCCACCATTAGCAAACAGTGCCTCCCTCTCCCAGACCACGCCGTCTCCCCTTTGGCCAAGACGTACTTAAGGCTGGGGTTAGTTCTGCATGGCACTCAGTACAAACGAAGCATGAGCAAAGGCTAGTGAAGATCAGAGGGAATACTGATGAGGACTACGATGGTAAACAGCAGAATCTGAGAAACCTCGTCCTTTGGCATTTTGATAAACTGGGAACTTTGCTCTAGAACCAGTGAACAAGGAACAAGGGCTTGGGAAACTACCTGGCTGTGAGCTCTCCAAACGACAGGGTAAGCTGCAGACAACATATTTGAAATTAAGTACAGCTGTTCAACAATTTCGTCCTTAGGAAGCCACCGCTATTTAGGACATGAAGTCAGAATCTGCATTCTGTGGTTAAAAGGGTGTTTCATAGGGAAAAGAGCACGATTAAAGGCTGCACTGTTGGAGGGATTTTCACAAAACATTCTGCTCTCATACAAATGGCATTTTTTTGTGTCCTTTTTACCAGTCCTCGGTTACTTATAGTAAACTTAAATGTAACCTTACTAGACATGTATCTTCATTAGGCTATTCTTACCAGCAGGAAAAAAATGCCATCATTAAAAAAGAAATACTGAAAATAGTAATGATAATAATATAATAATAATGATGATAAAAGAATAAAAGATAGGGAAGTATGTGCTGGATAATTACTTTGGTAAAATTGTGGTGAGACTGGAAAGGCAGGACTGAGAAAGATTACACACACACACACACACACACATTTTCAGAACCGCTCATCCCATACGGGGAACCAGAGCCTACCCGGCAACACAGGGCGTAAGGCCGGAGGGGGAAGGGGACACACCCAGGACGGGACGCCAGTCCGCCGCAAAGCACCCCAAGCGGGACTCGAACCCCAGACCCACCGGAGAGCAGGACTGTGGTCCAACCCACTGCGCCACCGCACCCCCCGAGAAAGATTATATGAGTGGAAATATTTTTAAAAGGAGCCTCTGAAAGTTTGCTTTAACTGAACTCAATGGTCACAAAGCTCATAATAAAAAAAGAGTAAGTACACTAATCTGACAGGTGACAATAAACCCCAGGTATTGTCATATGACACCAGTTGTCTGTCTGTCTTTGTGATTTAATAAAAATAATTGAGCTCTAGACTTACATATCACTATATGGCATAATGTAACAAGAAGTGAAAAATCGGGTTCAAGTTGAAGCGCATTTTAAAATGTATGGCAAAATTTGGGTTGACAAATTGAGGAGAACTGGTGATGTTACATCTCCCTTTGTGGAAATGCACAGACTGCAGAAAACTACCATGTTTCTGCCAAGGAGGTGATATCAAAGCAGTAAAGGCACACCTGAATTGTGATACCCGGCCACCAGTCAAGCACATAACAGACAACAATATCTAGGAATTTTCTAATAGCAGAAAATGCACCCATGGGCAACTTCAGTTTTTCATTCAGCTTTCGTATTTAATTCAACTCTCAGTCAAAAATCTGGTATAGATGCGTAACAAATTGTACGTTAACACACACACACATTTTCTGAACCGCTCGTCCCATATGGGGTCACGGGGAACCGGAGCCAACCCGGCAACTCAGGGCGTAAGGCCGGAGAGGGAGGGGACACACCCAAGATGGGACGCCAGTCTGCCGCAAGGCACCCCAAGCAGGACTCGAACCCCAGGCCCACCCGAGAGGAGAACCCGGTCCAACCCACTGCGCCACTGTGCCACCTGTTGTAGGTTAATATTTTTTGACAATTATTTTCTAAATTCAACAAATGTGTGCCAAGGGACAAATTTCAAGGTGTGAAAAAGAACCCAAATACTTTTGCTGCAAGGCAGGTTAATTTGCCATTTGTTTTTAATTGAGGGTCACAATCTAATGAAAGAACAAAGCTGCTAATGGGCTTGTAGAGGAATTTTATAGAGGCCTGCTGGCTCAAATGCAGGGAACGCACACGCGCTGCTGGCCTGCTGCGCCTTCCTGTTTTGGATAATGGAGTAGGGTTGTGAGGGTGGAACACAGCTGTAGAAACACCTTACTGCGCAAGCCCTGTGAGTCACCTTCCACAGTTTAGAAAATAGTGCGTCTACATTGCTGTCACTGCATCCTTGAAAATCTACTTTCACCTCACTGACTCATGTAGACCGGCGGAAAAAAAAAAAAACGTAGCAGAGTGCAAATAAAAATAATAACAATAATAAAACAACAATAAAAATAACAAAATCAATAATAAATAAAATAATAAAATAAGAATAAACAACTGGGAGTTATGAGGGAGCATTTTAAACAACAACAGCTTTCACTTACAAAAGAAATGTTACTTTCTGGATGAAATAAGACACTTGAGCATTTAGTTAATAATAAATCCCGGCTCTGCAGAATTTAAATGTTACCAAGTAATTGTTCAGTTCAATTTCAATTTATTTTTATAGAGCACTCTTCTCACACAGTGACACAGAGTGCTGATCAAAAACCTGTCAAAACCAAATCATAAAATGTATTTACAAGGTTGGACACACAGCTTTTACTCATTTAATGAAGTTCATTAGGTGCTGAATGAAATAAAATGCCTCTCTTCAACATTCTCTCCAGAGTTCCATGGATCTGATACTCTTCGTCTCCACAATCCTCAGCTGCTGCGCTGTGAAAACTGCTCTTGGGAGCTGCCCCGATGGATGCCAGTGCAGAGAAAACAAAATTGTTTGCTCTGGTCAAATCTCAGAGTTCCCAGCCACACTGCCACCAACCACCACCACACTTTATTTGTCCAGCACAAACATCTTGCTGCTGAAGCCCAGCGATTTTGATGACATCTTTGAGACTCTGTCCACATTCATCATCAAGGATACAGAAATGACTCGCGTTTTGCCTGGAACATTCAACCGCACTCATAACCTGGTGACCCTGGCAATTGTGGGAACCAGACTGCAAGTTCTACATCCAGAACTATTCCAGAACCTGGGAGCTCTGGAATCCCTGACTTTGAGCAACAACAAAATTCAAGACATCAGCTCCACCTTGTTCTCCACTCTTACGAGCCTCAAGACACTTGACCTGAGCAGAAATCTCCTCACCTCAGTTCCAGAAGGATTGTTCAACAAACTGACCAACCTGCAAAGTCTCTCGCTGGCTAGAAACAGCATCACTTATGTCTCAAAGGATTTATTTTGCAAACAAAAGGCATTGAGATTCATCAGACTCAATCACAACAGGATCCGAAAGATCCCAGCTGGTTCTTTTGATAACCTGGTGAACCTTGAGGAGCTCTCATTACAGGAAAATCAAGTGGAACATCTTCCAAACTACCTGTTCTCCAACCTGCACAAACTAAAGAAGCTGTATCTCTCCCACAACCGTTTAACCTCACTTCCCAAAGGCATCTTCCAGAACCTTCCTATGCTAATGCACATATCTCTCTTTCAGAATCAGCTCCAGCACCTCTCTCCTGGGGTTTTCGGTCCCATGCCACTCCAGGAACTCTGGCTCTATGACAACAAACTGACCCACTTAGAGGAAAATGTGTTCAGCAACCTCACGCATCTGCGACTCCTGGTTCTAAGCCGGAACCAAATCTCCTCTGTGTCCAGGGGCGTGTTCAGCGGCCTGACAGAGCTGGAAGAGGTGTCTGTGCACACCAACCATCTGGCCGAAATTGAAGAGGGCATCTTCAATGGGCTACCAAAACTGCTGCATATCTCACTGGAGCACAATAAAATCCAGTCTCTTCCTGGGAAATTGTTCCACAACCTGTCTACCTTCAGAGAGCTTGACCTTCACAACAACTCCCTGGAAAGCTTGTCACAAGAGGTTCTGGACAGCCTTCAGACAGCTGAGGTGGTGAACCTCACCCAGAACCCTTGGAGGTGTGACTTGAACATCTTGCCCCTCAGAGAGTGGTTGAGGCTCTACCCTTCCAAGGTGGTGAATGCCTCAACCATGTTATGCCTGTCCCCTCCAGTCCTGCACAACATCAGCATTGTTGACTTGACTGACGAGGACTTAAACCTGTTAACCAGCACAACTCTTAGTCCAACTAGTGCCATAATCAACTCCACCACCATGAGCAAAACTCCTAATTCAACACCTCACAGGAGCTACACCAGTCCTACTTCGAGCGATGGAACTCCAACAGAGAAAGGGGACACTGACAGGGGTCATGGGGTGGGGAACACCCTGCCCTGGGACATGCTAATCAGCCTCATCGCACTGCTCTGCACAGCTGTCATCGTCAGCATCATCGTTGGCTACATCTGCAGGAGAAGAAACAGACGTTTCAGCCAAGACCTGAACCGACCAGTCAAAAAAAATTCTCCTATCTAGACCACTGTGACACTTTCTCCTACACCTGAACAGGAGCTGTGAACATGAACTAGAGTAAAAACAATAACTTTTCACCAAATACTTTTCACGCCTTGTCCCACATTAGCTCCTCTCTCCTAATGAGTAACTTCTGCAGAACTGCAGCAGTCGGATGGGTCAGTGCTGTGCTACAATGCAGTTGTTACTTCACTCCTGAAAATAACTAATGCTTGCTTCAAAATGTTAAATAACATTATAACCACATGCTACATTATTCAGTTTTGGTAATTCACATTTTTATACTTGAAACTAATTTCCCTAACATTACACACATAGTCTGAAACCACTTGTCCCAAGCGGGGTTGCAGCAAACCAGAGCCTAACCTGACAACACAGGGCGCAAAGCCAGAGGGGGAAAGGACACACCCCAGATGGGATACCAGTCCATTACAAGGCACTCCAAGCAGGACTCGAACCCCAGACCCACCAAAGAGCAGGCCGCGGCTAAACCCAGGGCGCCACCATGTACACCCTCCCTAACCTTAACAGGGTAAAAATAAAGTCATTTCCCACTATCTCTCTTGTTCAGCACCATTTCTATACAGATTTTTGGCTCCTATAAATAAAATACATCTGTAGACCGCTGATATTTTGTCACGTTAGGCAATGCTGTATTTCAGGAAATACTTACAATAGACATGTATGGTTAATTCCATGCTTAGCTAACATATTACCAGTCTTCCATCTAGTGGCCACAGGAAGTGGCACAGACACAAGCTTTGAATATATCACGTAACAGAAGTGCGCTGCTCCCTCAGCTTCTGAAAACAACTGGAACCAGAAATCTGTTTGTAACTTGAATTGTTCGTAAATCCATTGATGTAACTCACTGTTACAATCAATAAAAGTTTAATTGCAAAGACATCCCACAATTTTTTCACAGATTATGTTCTGAAAAACTGCAGAGGAAGCTATGATGAATTGAAATTGATTCATTCAATTCATTTTTATAGAGCACTCTTCTCACACAGGGACACAGAGCACTAGAAAAAGAACATAAGACAAACAAATAGATAGTTGACTACATATAAAATTTTGACACTATCCAGGCAGTTATTATATATAGTAATATTATTATTGGCAAGGAAGAAAAAACCTAGGTGGGTCCAAGTGCCAGTGGCTGCCCTCCCCTCCTGGGCATTCCATCATGGTAGGCAGTAATCAGCTTCAGTCAGCATGGGATGCTGGTATCACTGCTTGCCAACCTCCTTAGGTTTTATCATAGGGAAACAATGCTCAGCAAGAAAAATTGTTGGTAACTGATGACTAAATGAGATTATACAGTTTTAGACAAACGGGAAAAAAAGCACAATGTACAAGAGTCTGGGACTTAAGTCTTAAGCCTGGATTTAAAGGCTGAGACAGATGGGGCATTCCTGACAATAACAGGCAGAATATTCCAAAGTTTAGGCACTCTGCACCTAAAGGCGCGCCCTCCCACTGAGATCTTATTGATCACAGGTACTTCAAAGTAACTCGCATCCAATGAACAAAGACATTGTTTTGGAATATAAGAATCAATAATCTCACAAAGCTAAGCCAGAGCAATGCCATTTACTGCCTCATAGGTCAGAAGTAAGATTTTATAATCAACTCTAAACATAACCAGAAGCCAATGCAGCGATTTAAGCACTGGTGCTATATGGTCATAACAATTCTTGCAGCAGGATTCAGTATCAACTGTAGCCTGCATACAGTCTGGTAAGGACAACCCGATGATAAAAGCATTAAAAAAGTCAAAGTACTTGCTGACGGATTCATCACATAATCATAAGCAGTATTTGTCAGAATCTGGCTAATTTCAATTCTCTTTATTATTGCAGAATCAATGAAACAGTAATAACAGATGTCCCTTCATTTTACAGTTCGGTACTGCCCTATACAGTTAAGGATCGTACACTTTTACAACCATGGCACTTTTGGACCATAGACATTAATGTTCACTTTAGGTCCCACTTTCATCAATCTGTCATCAATTTTCTGTACCTTTAGGCAAGGAAAGTAAAAATACAATTAATTGTAAAATAAGTATACAAATGTATGTTGCATCATTTAAACTTTAAGATACAGAGTATTCTGTATATTCTGTATAACAACATTGAGAATAAAGGGAAGAAATTATTACACGTTATTTTAAAATATCATGGCACAACAGTAGTACTGGGTTTGGGCAGTGACCAAATGTGACATGATATGGGGTGCACTTATGGAGGGTTTTATTCAAAACATATATCAAATTGTACAACAAACACAAAACAGGATCTTTTGCCCGAAACTGCATCCACAGTAGTTGGGCTCCCAGATAAGTCTATCTGGATATCTGAACACACCGCAGAACCCGCTGGTGGACACTGCTCATGAGGAAAGTGGTTCAGAAGGCCTTCTGGGTAATGTCTTTAAGGGGATCGATCTGAGAGGTACACGCAGGCAGTGCGGTGAAGCCACAGAGAGACGCTCAGGCGGCACCACAGTGGTTCTACCAACCATTGGCAGCCTGGGCTGGTAGTGTGGAAGAGATTAACACTTGTCTCCTGGACAGAAAAACTGCTCAAGCAAGTTATGCTTTGTTGCCATGCAGAGGTCACTGAAGATAAATGAGTTCAGGTTTGCTTAACACTTAAATGTTCCTCTTTCCATACAGTTGCTTTCTAAGGTAGTGTCATAACAGGGAAACAGGGGCCACATTTTCCAGAGATATGTGCTTTCAGAAACTTAGACTGCCAAGAACAGGACCACCCAACATTTCCTGAAGTTGTTTTTCACATGTTGTGAAAGACAGTGTGGTAAAAGGGATTTTTTGGAGAACTCTGCACTGCCATCTCTCTCTCTCTTTTGCTGCATCTTAACAAATATGTTGAATAAAAGTAAACTCTTCATTAACTGTTTCTATGACCAAAAAAATTACCAATAAAAAGTGGTAGAACAATATGAGGTATAACAGTCTGTTACTATGGACTCAGAGTGGATAACTATTTCCTTTTCTCTACAATAGCTGCCATCATATTGAGATAAATTTGGCATTAAGGCCACAATATCGGCATGTATGTAATAAGTACATGTGCTGTACAATATTAGCAAAAGTGTAATAAACAGATGAGCTATGAAGATCTTGCAAAGAGCAAACCTTCACTTATCTCTAAGGGCAGACGGTTCACTGGGAACGCCTCTAAAACACACACACAGACGCTGAAGAAAATTAAGTCTGCTCCTGCAGGGGGATAGATAAAGATGTCCATCATTTAACCGTTTACTGCTTTTGAGGGTGCAGCTGTGACTGTCATCGGTCTGCTAAAAGAGTCCAGTAAGACAAATTTCTTCTCATTTTCAAATGAACTACTGTGTCTATTTTTATTTATAAAGTCTCAGCAGTGTCAACAGCGTAAGCCATGAGTGAGAAAATGCTTTAACAGTATAGGTGCTAGGAGGGTGCGGTGGCGTTGTGCCGCAGCGCATTTAGCCTGTGCCTGCTCTCTGGTGGGTCTGGGGTTTGAGTCCCGCTTGGGGTGCCTTGTGACAGACTGGTGTCCCATGCTGAGTGCGTCCCGTCCCCCTCCAGCCTTGTGCCGTGTTGCCGAGTTAGGCTCCGGATTGCCGCGACGCTGCTTGGGACAAGTGGTTTCAGTCAGTGTGTGTGTGTACGCGTGCTCAGTCTTGAAATATTAAATGTATTCATTTAGCTGATGCTTTTTTCCAAAGCAACTTACAATGTTGATCTACCTACAGTCAGTTACCCATTTATACAGCTGGGCAGTTTTACTAGAGCTATTTAGGGTAAGTAACTTGCTCAAGGGTACTACAGGTGGAAGTGGGAACTGAACCTGCAACCTTTGAGTCCAAAGGCAGCAGCTCTAACCACTGCACTACCAGCTGTCAAATATATTAATATTATATTACAAAAAAAATAGTATACACTATTATATGATAGCATATTACAAACAGTTCGAATAATATTAAAATAATAGACAACAAATAAATAAAATGGGATAGGCCTACTGGGCCAAATTTAAGAGCCTTTTGCAAACAAACTTTTTCCTGACAACAATAAAACACAAAACGTTTCCTTTTTATAAGCCTAAGCCCAGTCACAAAGCCCAGGCACAGTGAGGTACTTGCTACACACTGCTCTACCTTGCATCAATACATCCAGTTAATGATTCCATACTTGAACAAGTCTGATTGTTTCAACCTGAAAGGTTTACAGTTTTCTCCAAACACTGGATGTTTAGGTTAGTAAAACACAAATTGCCATTTCTATTTTTATTGCTACAATCCATATACTTAACCGAAATTACAGTAATAAAACCTTTGAATAATATTACTATAATAAAATTTGAATGAAGACAGGACAAAACACGGCAATAAGCTGACTGGACAAGAATAAATGACCGCCAGTGAAATCCACAAAGGACAGCAAACAGTAAGTAATGTAAATGTAAACAGTAAGGAGGTTTTGCTCTTTATTCGTTGCAGTTGTGGTGAGGAGACAATTCATCTTATGGAGTAAAATTTTAAAAATAAGCAAAATTCAGACATTGCAAAATGAAGGTTACAGAAACATAAACTACTTCAAACCACTGTGAAAAGTACAATTTCTACAGAACTCTGGCTCCTGTGTTCCCACATGGGTCAGCAGAGCTAGTACTAACATTACGAAGCCTTGCTGTGATCCCCAGCGGAGGAAGATCACGTGGGGTGAAAAATATTGACTATTATGATTGTACATGATTTAAATCACATATTTTAGACAGATACACTCATCTCAGGATTACAATGTGGTGTGAAAACTACAAGTAACAGGACCCTGGTTGAAATTGTAGGTGTGTTTCTTAACCACAGCCTGTCAACTAGTGCAGATGTGACAATGTGTATTTAATAACTACAATATTAATCTTTTTCAGGTAAACACACACACACACACATCTTCAGAACCGCTTGTCCCATACGGGGGGTCACGGGGAACCGGAGCCTACCCGGCAACACAGGGCGTAAGGCCGGAGAGGGAAGGGGACACACCCAGGACGGGACGCCAGTCCGCCGCAAGGCACCCCAAGCGGGATTTGAACCCCAGACCCACTGGAGGGCAGGACTGTGGTCCAACCCACTGCGCCACCGCACCCCCCTTTTTCAGGTAAACATGTTTCTGGAAATGTATGGATTTTTCCTGCTTACATTTTTTGAGATTGAAGTTACTGCAAGTCAACCTAACCCTACAGAGATGGCGTTAAATCGGAGAGTCTATGACAAGAACACAACAAAGATCCCAGACAGCCTGCAAACTGGGTTTACAGAATTTTTTTTCCTGCAAAGTAAGATCTTAACCATTCCCTCGGGGGCCTTCACCAGCAACCCTCAGCTGGAGAAGGTGGAATTCCTCTTGACGCCTACCACCTCCATAGAACCTGGCGCTTTTGAAGGTCTAGATAACCTGAAGATTATAGAAATTTCAGGAACACCACTGACATCATTACCAGCTGGAGTTTTTCAGAAACTCCAAAATTTGGACAAGCTTATTTTGAAAGGCAACAAAATTCAATTTATTGAGAAAGGATTTTCAGATGATCTCAGAAATCTGACACAACTCCAGCTGCACATGAATGAAATCACCTCAATTAATGAAGAAGCATTTGACCATCTTGAAAACCTGGAGGAAATTCATTTGGCTAAGAATAACCTCACTTCTCTCTCCACAAAGACGTTTGAAAATCTGAAAAAACTGCGATATTTTAGAGCTTACGAAAACCAGATCGATACCATTCCTGATGGGTTTTTCAACAATATGCCAAATCTGATAGAAATTGCTTTACAAGGCAACAAAATCAGAGCGATACCCCCCAATTTGTTCGCCAACAAACCGAAGCTGATGAAATTATATTTGGAGAAGAATATATTGACTGAACTGCCTCCCGGAATCTTTGCAGATCTTCCTTCATTGAAAGCATTAACGCTTCAGGAGAACCAGCTCGTATCCCTGCCACCGATGCTCTTTGAAGGGGCGTCTAAGCTAACTGATCTAAATCTTAAAAAAAACAATCTAACTGCCCTTCCAAAGGGTGTCTTCAGCCCGCTTGGAAAAGTGAAGAAAGTCGACCTGTCTGAAAATCATTTTGTGTCTTTGTCCAGTGAGTTTTTTGAAGGTCTTGAGAAGATAGAAGAGCTAAACCTGCAAAACAATTTATTGGAATCAGTGGAACCAATAAACTTTGAAAAACTTGTAGCGCTGAAAACTCTGAAGTTAGCAGGTAATAACCTGAAGAACCTTCCTAGAGATGTTTTAGACACTCTGCCACACCTTGGTAAGGTATATTTGAAAGGCAACCCTTGGAACTGTGACTGCAACTTCATACCTTTCTTCACATGGATGAAATCACATCCCAAAAAAGTGATGGACCCTGTCACATGTGAATATCCCCAAAGTTTGAAAGGACAAAACATTATGTCCTTGACTGAAGATGAGCTGGTTTGTCCAACATCCGCACTAACCACTTTGCCTCCCACAACCACCACTACCACTCAGCAAACATCGACAGTGCTTACTACTACTACTACTACTACTACTACTACTACTATTACTACAAAGATGACCACAAAACTTACCACAATACTGCCAACCACATTACTGACCACAGAACAAACTACCACTTTGCCAACCACATTACTGACCACAGAACAAACTACTACTCTGCCAACCACATTAATGACTACGAAACAAACTACCACCCTGCCAACCACATTACTGACCACAGAACAAACTACCACTTTGCCAACCACATTACTGACCACAGAACAAACTACCACTTTGCCAACCACATTACTGACCACAGAACAAACTACCACCCTGCCAACCACATTACTGACCACAGAACAAACTACCACTTTGCCAACCACATTACTGACCACAGAACAAACTACCACTTTGCCAACCACATTACTGACCACAGAACAAACTACCACCCTGCCAACCACATTACTGACCACAGAACAAACTACCACTTTGCCAACCACATTACTGACCACAGAACAAACTACTACTCTGCCAACCACATTAATGACGACGAAACAAACTACCACCCTGCCAACCACATTACTGACCACAGAACAAATTACCACATTGCCAACCACATTACTGACCACAGAACAAACTACTACCCTGCCAACCACATTAATGACTACAAAACAAACTACCACCCTGCCAACCACAATATTGACATCTTTGCCTACTACCTGCCCCACCACTGCTTTGGTCACCACTACATCTATGGCCACAAGTACACAAAAAGATACCACAACTCTGCCAACATCCACCCTGCTGATGACCACTTCACCAGCAACAACAACAACAATTCCTCCCACATCCCTAACCACTGCCCTCCCTACCACAGTGATACGAACAACCAGTATTTCCTCTACTGCTTTGACCACTTCCACCACTACAGAAGTTAAAGCACTGCAGCCAATAACCTTTCCCTGTATGGGGACACCTTACACTAACCAGAGCTCCTACACTATGAAAAGCAGGAGAACTGTCTCTGAATGCAAAGCACAGTTCATATCTTACACCGTTTTGCTCATTGTGGAGATCATTTTTACAGTAATCTTGGCCAAATTCACTTACTCACTCTACTGTTCCCTTCTGCACCGAGAGAGACTGTATAACAGTGTGGATCTGACTCACTTTTCCTACAGGAAGGAAATCATTTTGCAAGACATCCAAGAAACTGAAATTTTGTGACACATATTGCATTGCAGCAAAAGGCAGAGCTATTCGGTAACAACGATTAACCCAACAGGCTGACAGGTTGAAATCTGTACAAGGGATTTCTAATGATGGTGGCAGCGAGTAACACTGCTTTCTCACGGCGCCTGGGTGGTGCGAGAGAACGTGGGTTCGACCCCCGCTCAGTCTGTGCAGAGTTTGCATGTTCTCCCCATCTGTGTGGGTTTTCTTCCACAGTCCAAAGACATGCTGTTCAGGTTCCCCCATAGCGTGTGAGTGACAGAGAGAGTGCGTTACACTGATGTATGGATAAGTGACCCATTGTAAGTAGTGTATCTAGCAGTGTAAGTCACCTTGGTGAATAAGGTGTGTGGGCTGATAATACTACATAGAGCTCACGGGAAGTCGCTTTGGAGAAAAGTGCCTGATAAAATAAATAAATGTAATGAAGACAGAGAATATGCACTGGATCAGTAACACTGGCTCATTTAATATAAATGTTGGGAAATGGCAATAAGGGTCTAACCCATAATATATGGATCGGTATTTATTTTTTATTCCTAAGGACTACTTAACAAAACAGAAGATTCTTCAGTAGGTTTACTTTAAGACAGTCTCCAGAGTATAATGTATATTTTTAACTTGTTTTATTCTATTTTGGATAAAGTATTTTGTCTCCACATAGGCATACAACTTCCACAGTGTCAGACTCGATAGAATCCTAGAGAAGATAGACCACCACTCTTATTTACCCTGTCATGCACGAGACCCTTCTGTATCCCTTACTCACTCTTAGTTACATTTATTCATTTAGCTTATGCACAGTAATTTTGATGAAGTGAGCCCTCCAGCAGACTGAAAGCCCATAAAGAAGGGACATCAAGAATCTACTCATGTACATAACCAGTATAATACTTCTGACTAATGAATTATATGAACTTGCGCATCTTCAATTTTGTAATAAAATAATTTTTTATTAAGCAAGATAACAATTTTTCAGTTTTAGTGGCTAAATTTGAGTACCTCTAGACAATTGCTTAGGTTTAGCAAATTAAAAACTGAGCTGTTCCTATATTGCTTTTTTTTTTTTTTTACTGTGAAATAACAAGGTGTGGAAATGCAGGTCACTTTTGCCGAACAATAAGCAGAAATTTTAGAAAACGGATAAGTGAAGAAAACTGTATTACAACTAAATCATCTGAAAAATGACTATATCTTTGAAAATTTGTAACTCAAATGTTCATAGCATGAGGAACCAGTTTGCAATGTTCTTTATCTCACCAGAAGATGGCGCTATCCTACAGCAACACATCA
The DNA here is from genome assembly GCF_900964775.1 of Scleropages formosus. Taxonomy (NCBI): domain Eukaryota; kingdom Metazoa; phylum Chordata; class Actinopteri; order Osteoglossiformes; family Osteoglossidae; genus Scleropages; species Scleropages formosus. Next base: position 23,127,579 of record NC_041813.1, read on the forward strand.
GGTGGGTGAGCACAACTCAACTTTGAAATACCTAAAGAGGCTTTTTTCAAGAGAGAGCAATGAGTACTTGCATTTATTCTAAGTTAAATCTCTGCAGGCCCATGCATTATGAATGCGTGTCGCACAAGATAAGAGGTTTTAAGGAATAAGCTCTACTAAATTTGTTTATTAGAAACAGTGATCTATGATGTAAAATTGAAAAAAGTGAAGAAGTGAACTGTAGAGAGTCAGCTGATAATATTTCTTGACTTTTTTCATCAATGTGTCTAGAGATCCCCCCTTTATCAACCACAGCACCCAGCACAAACCATACAGCTGTACTACACTACATCTGGAAAGGAGAGCTGGGCCATGTCACATCCTATGGATGATGGCATACTGAGCATGATAAACGCAGTAACTTTTACCACCACACTAAGAACTAGAGGAAATACACCCCTTGGAACTTTTAAATGAACTATTTGTGAAAAAAGTTGCAATATATATCACGAGGCTGCTACAGATAGCATGCTTGTCAAAATCAAAGTGACCCATTGAACATCACAGGTGTGCAAACCCTGAAAAACTACTCAAACCACATTAAAAAAAATCAGCTGTTTCCTCACTTAAAAAGAGAAATTTTTAGTCAGTTTCATATGTTTTCTTTCTTTTCAAACAGTTTCGCTACTTATTCATTTACCAAATATGCAAAAAGTAGCACATTCAAATGAGAGCGGTCATGAAACAAATCAAAACCTGCACAAGTGCAAAAACACGGTTCCACAACAATTCTTTTACTTGAGCGAATTCAATGCTGGCTAAGCATCACCAAGGCCATGTATGTAGGTGTTTCTGAAAAAACTGGGGGAACTTTAAAGAGAAAAGTCCACGGATAGAAGTGCTCCCATAGACGACGTCAACCGCAGCACATTGGGGCCGAGTCTGTTGCTATGCTTGGATGGGGAGAGTATGCAGGTGGAAGGGGGGCTGTGCTCTTCACAGCTGTTCCACACATTAAACAAAGCCACAGAGGTCAGCTCTATGCTTGATGACACTGATGGCAGCCAAGCTCACATATGAGGACATGCAGGGAGCATGAAGGAGAGCGCACCCAAAGCTGCTAGGCTGCAATGTATATACTGATTATCTGAACATATGGAACTGAAAATAGTTATTCCGGTATTTGAGAAACGCATCTGGTTTCGCTAACAGCCACAAGCTTTGATTTTAGTATTTTTAATAATAGCTTCACATAGTGACAATATGCCTTAAACCTCTTTGGAGATTCAAATTGTATATTGAATTATGTAAGACAGACCTGAAAATATAAAAACAAATTGTCACTGTGACACAGGGGGTTTGTCCGAGGGGTTTTTGCCCTAGGGGGTTTTGTCTGGACCCCGACTGTCACAGCATTACACTTGATAATACCATTTTGGTGATGGATTTTTCTTCTTTTGAAGAATTTACATATGTGTGTTCCATGACATGTTGCACACATGTAATAAATCAGCTATTACATACCTCACAAGCACATACTTCGTTTCTCAGCAACAGAGGAACCCAGGGAGCTTACATTTTATGTCTTTGGAAACACGCTCCTTTTGTGCAATTTTAAGTCTAAATTTTGGTAAAAGCTTGTGTGTCTTCTGTGAAGTGAGAGGAATTTTTTACAAACTTTTGGGTCAGTTTGACAACACTCTTCTGTTATACAAATGTAAAACTACCAACAAAAAGTTTTTTTGTGGGATCACATATCAAATACATGAATCAGTATGTAAGGAGCATGCTACTGCAAGAAAGGACACAATTATAACAATGTCTTCCGCAGTCATGTGAACAAAGATCGCTATATCTTGCCTGGTTACAGGTACACATCCTACACACAGGATTGGCTGTCAATCACTGAGGTCCTTTTGCTCCTTTATGGCCCAGGATTACTATACTATCCTATGCGGCTGGCAGTACGACAAACACTCAGTGCAAGAGTGATTATTCTCTACACGCACTGTATAATCAGTCTGCTTCCAGACATACTGTTAAAAGCAATGAAGGGAGCCAAGTACAATAGATAACCACAGTCAACTCTATTTGGGAGAAAATGTTAGGAAATACTAGAAAACAGAATTAAAAAAATGTGTAGCAGCTTTGAGTCTGTTAGGATAGAGCACTATGTAAGAATAAATTGTATTATAATTATATTGTAGTAAATCCTGTGGTGAACATCAGGGGTGAGTGATCAACCTGAAAAACCTGCGGCCTAATTAGCCAATTAGCAGCTCTAATCACTGCTCTCCTGAAGAGAGGTTAAGTGGAACCTCTGTAGAGCAGCGTCACCCATCTGGGGTCCTAATCGAGTTATCCTATCTACAAATCTCACATCGGGGGCCCATGCTGACACTTTGCAGAAAGGATGGAATAAGATGACAAATTTCCAGCAGCAGGATGTTGAAGTTTGCCCATAAAAGCTATATGAAAAGTACTGGTCGCACTCGCCTGACCTTTCGGTCAAAAGTGCACTCACACTGAGCGCTAGCAATGCTTTCTTCCCCTCTTCGGTCAAGGGACAAGAGAGATGGGGAAGTGGGGGGTCACGTCGCGGGGGTACACAATGGGTAGGAGGCACAATGTTGTGGTTCATATCACACAGAAGACAGGGCATGTGGTGCGGAAACCCTGCAGTTGTGAGTTGACAATGATTGGAGGAGCCTGCAAGCACCGAGATGGTCAACGTAGCGCCTAGCACATGCTGCTATGGATTCAGAGAGACCATAAAGGTCCATATCACTGATTCTCCATCTTTCTTAGGGTTAGTGGTTATCGATGGGAGTGAGTGAGTATTTCAACAGTTCAGGGTGTTCCAGGCAAAGGTACAGAAGCTTGTATGTTCTAATTCCAAGAGGGAACAGTGTGCACATGAAATCACTGAGGAAGTTTATTCAGCTTTGCTTTGAATCTACCGTAACTGTAAATTTAATTTCTTTGATTCATGCCAACAGATAAGGGCATAATATGAGTTATGCCTTTTACAATGTGAGACTGCAAAATAAATATCTGAGAGCATTTCAGAGTTTGAGAAGCTGATTTATGTATATTGTGCTGAACAGATGAGCGTCACAAAATACAAGCCGTCAGACGCTTCTGTTTTTGTGTTCTCAGCGATAAGAAATGCATGTTTTTGCCTACTTTGCTGATGGTGCCTGTATGCATGCAACTGATTTCTTGGAGGCATGGAGGTGTGAAATAGGGGTTTTCAAACAGGAGGTAGGAAAGGGTACTGAAAAGGTCAGTTCGTAATGCCTTGAGCCTTTTTTTTTTTTAATCAGACTCTGCATAATACTTACCCCCATCAACGATGGCGAAGTCCTGATTTTATCAGTTTTGTTTTGAACAACAACACAGCCAAAGAACCAGAATAGGCTCTGGATTATCCTCAGAGTTTAAAAAAAAAAGAAAAAAAAAAAACTATAAAAAATAGACAGTTTTAACCAGTAAGGCTACTAGACAACTGTGGATGTTGAATGAACAAGGAGCAGTTCAGAAAATGAAATGAAATGAAAAAATGAATGAAGGAAAAGTCAGGGGGTGCAGTGGCGCAGATGGTTGGACCGGGTCCTGTTCTCTGGTGAGTCTAGGGTTCGATTCCCGCTTGGGGTGCCCTGTAGCGGACTGGCATCCCGTCCTGGGTGTGTCCCCTATGCCCTGAGTTGCCAGGTAGGCTCTGGTTCCCTGGGACAAGTGGTTCAGGAAGTGTGTGTGTGTGTGTGTGTGTGTGTGTGTGTGTGTGTGTGTGTGTGTGTGTGTGTGTGTGTGAAAAGTTTTCTGCTTTGTTAAAATTTCAAATTTTTTAAACTGCTGGCAAAAATCCAGATGGAAATCCGGGAGATGGGTTCGAAACCCACCTCCTGCTGTAGTGCCCTCGATCCAAATACCTTCCCTGTATTGATATAGTGAAAATGACGAAGATGTACAAAAGGTTTAATCACTGTAAGTACCCTAACACTGAAAGTTCCTCTGGAGAAAAGCACTGGCTAAATAAATAAACATACATGTAAAAATAACTTTCCTCGTGTGGATTGCTCCTTTAGGAGGGGTGCGGTGGCGCAGTGGGTTGGACCACAGTCCTGCTCTCCGGTGGGTCTGGGGTTCGAGTCCCGCTTGGGGTGCCTTGCGGCGGACTGGCGTCCTGTCCTGGGTGTGTCCCCTCCCCCTCTGGCCTTGCGCCCTGTGTTGCCGGGTAGGCTCTGGTTCCCCGTGACCCCGTAAGGGACAAGCGGTTCTGAAAATGTGTGTGTGTGTGTGTGTGTGTGTGTGTGTGTGTGTGTGTGTGTGTGTGTGTGTGATTGCTCCTTTATTTGAGGCACTGCGTGAAGTAACGCAGGTATGGGAGTCTGACCTGTGACCTTCAATGGAAGACGACCACAGACTGACAGGCAGAACAATGAAGGCCGGAGCAGCGCTGACCCAACCTGCCACGGCTGCCCGCTGCTCCTTACAATGGGGTCCAATCCCTGGGCCAGGCCTTAAGAAAAGGCCCCCTGGGAATGAGTGGCCATCCAGGGCTCTTTCAGTGCACACCCGGGCAGGAGCCCAGCTCTGCTTGGTGCCCGCAAAAAGAAAGGAAGCCAGGCCATAAAGAAGTTACAAGCGAAGCATAATAGGCTTTAGAATCCATCTTAACCCACTGGAAATAGCGTCAACATCTGTGGTGCTCTGTGCCGTCGGGAAAAAGCGAAGCAGGGCAAAAGAAACAGTTGGACGCAGGCCTTTCAGTGGCAGACTTGACTAAAAAGGCTACAGTTTTGGTCGTTTATTGGGAGGACTATGTAGAGACCGCCCTGGCTCTTCACAAGGGCAGCTGAACCGTACCATGGCGCACCTCGTGGGGGGGTGGGGGATAGGCTACAAGTAACTCCTTCTTCTGCGGCTCTTTGCGGGAGAGATTGTTGGGCCAAGTGTCATGACTGAGGATCCATCGGAATCCCTGAAGACAGGAGGCAGAGAGAGATCAGGGAGTTTAAGCGGTTGGGAGTGTCACTCTCAGAGCCAGGATCTGCATCCAGGGGGAAGCGCCAAGCTCGGTGTGTGGAATCCTGGGAAGGCCCTCGGAAAGGTGGACATTCATAAAGCTTTGAAGCAGGGTTACGAATAAAGCCCTACTGTTTTATGTAATTTGTTCATATGTGAATCTAGAGCTAGGGCTTAAGGAGAGAAATAGACTAAGTACAACCACTACTTGTTATTTACATTATTCCTTTAGTTGACACTTTTCCCCAAAGCAACTTCCACTGTTGATCTACTTACAATTATTTACCCATTTACACAGCAAGGGATTTTTTTCTCTCATGCAATTTAGGGTTAGTACCTTACTCAAGGGTACTAAAGATGGAGGTGGTAATTGAACCTGCAATCTTTAGGTTCAAAAGCAGCAGTTCTAACCACTACACTATCAACTGCACCCACTTGACACCATCTCTATGCTTCTGTGGCCCAGTTCTTCCCTAAAGTCAAACAAAAGGATGGATAGACAGAAACGCATAAATAAGTAAATGGTTCATTTACAAATGGAGAGATTAATGTATGCAAAAGATACTGGAAGGTACAATGAGATATTGAATTATAAAATAATTAATTTCCTGGATATATTCTGAGTGTTTGTTACTGAAATGTATTAGATTTTTCTTTTTTACCATGTTCATCAGTCTGGAAAAAGACAGACCTTTCACCGATAAAACAGTGTCAGTTTCCCAGTTTTTGGGTTCCTCACTGTGGCCATGTGTAGTTGTGAAACGCTACTCCCATCCCTAAACTTCACCAACTCCTTCACGGTGATGCTGGAGGTCTGAGAGCAGCTAATCTGGACACTCTGAACATAGTGGAACCCTCAGACACCTGCTTAATTAATCACAACTGAATAATGCAAATATTTGATAGGCTGACACCCGACGGGCAATACAGGCGCGCGCAGCTCTGATCCAGCGCTCATTCAGCCCCTTTTTGTCCCACGCTTCTACTTCAGTGGAGTTAAAAAGGTTAAACACTCTTGCGGACATCAAAGTTGGAAGCTCTCATGAGAGATGGAGGGTGCGCTGATCACTTTGGAGGAGCACAGTGGTTTCAGGGTCCGCACTCACCTCTTTGTGCTGGCTCCGGGTCCCAGGAGGGAGAGGGATGTGCTCGGCAGGGTGCTGCATCCTGCTGCTGTGGGAGAGGGGCTGGGGGAGCCGCGGCTCAGGAAAATGTCTGCATTGTTGAGCGGTAGCTTACAGCCCTCAGCCATTAATGTGGTGGGCAGCTTTGCGTGCCAATGAACCAAACGTTAATGTTCATTACGAGACCCCAAGAGGGAGAGACGAGACCATCTTTGTTCAGGACCAAATGAGGCCGAGATTGGGGGTGGCTGACCTGAAGCAAATGTTGAGTGGGAGAGGAGGAGAGTTCTCCAAAATGATAATCTCCAGAATTATTACCCCCGGGCCTCTTTATTTCAACCACCCCATTGGGGGATAACAAGGGGACTAAGCTCCTTATCGCCGAATTACAATTATTTGAGAAGAATCGCAACCCTTGGGCAGAGAGGACCTGTTCTACAAGTGTTCCCCCGCTTTTGTGAGCAACACTACACATGAAGTGCTTTTAATACGCATATAATCAATGTTTCATTGCGCATCAACTGCTTTTCATTAAGGAGTTACTCGGAGGTTTTATTGCATTCCTGTATAGAAGTGGGGAAAATACTAATCCCTTTTCTGCATAGTGCACACATCCATTCAGCTGCACAAAGCATTCTGGGTACACCGCCCGTTAAATGGACACCAAAGTGCTCTTTAATGCAACACAATAAAAAAACATGCCAAATACCTATGCAAATGTGCCACTGATTAGGGAAAAAAGTATTTAAAATATGCAAATGCCCCAGCCACAATGATTGTCAGCGGGCAGGCAATAAAAAGAGTTTAAAAGGTGTATAGTCGGGAAACAGAGTGAAACCACTAAGGACCCTTGAGAAATGCGTTGGGCCTCGATTCCGACAACACACAGGAAGGGTATTTCAGATAGGCAAACACATTCCAGAGTGTCGCGAGTCATACATTGGTGTTGTCGAAATGCGGGAGGGAAATGCAAACACGTCATTGTTTGGCTCCTAATGAAGACACGCTGGGAGCCCCAGCCGTGACACCTGGCCAGCTGTTTTTAGTAAAACCCTGGCACAGCAAGGACTTTAATATACCTTGCTGGTGGGCATGCGCATGCCCCTCCCTGCTTTTAGCTCTTAAATGAACTCACTAATGTTACTGGATTTACCTCTAAAAGAGTGAAGAAATATACAAGCCTTCATGATGGGGCCAAGCAGAACCGGAAGCTCAATGTCTGCAGCCTTCTCAACCTTCAACACAAAAAAGGCATGCCTTGGATGCAGCTCAGCAGCATGATATGTTGAAGGTACCGTGAGATGAATGCACACGAGAGAAAAACCTGCTGGCTCTGTGTGTGTGTGTCTGTGAGTCCTTACGTGAGGGATGCTGAATGTGTGTGTTTGTGTCTCTCTGTAAATGTGGGTATGGGGGCAGCATATGTGTATGTGTGTGTGCGAGCTGCAAGGAGTGGTTCTTCTTGGTGGTGGGTTCTTATCCTGTTAACAGGTCATTAACACCAATTGATTTTCCATCAAGCATTCCTCAATTTGCACGATGCATAAGAAGGAGCATGAAGAACCACATGGTGACCCATAGCGTCACGTCACAACAAGCACCTAGCAACCTGCCTCATTTTGCAATTCCCACATCCCCCACCTGAGGCAGCCAGCTTGTCAACCTCCATGGTCTTCCCCCATTTGTGAAACTTTACCTGCGCGAGGAGGCGGTTGACTGACGGCTTGCAGGGGCATGTCAGGTGGGGTGTGGGGGAGAAGGAGAGAGGCATGGGAGAGGATCTAGCTCCTGTTCATCACTGCCCTTTCCTGCACCTCCGGGGGCCTCCTGGAGATGGAGTAAAGAAGAGATGGGAGCTCTTGGCATATCTTTATCTCCTGACTGACTCAGCTGCTTCTCCCGAAATTCCAGTTTGCTGGAAAACATACAAATAATGTCACGACGTCACTCCCGACCTTGAGCAATGTGATTTTGGTGATTAAACGCTGCCAAACTGTTGTAGAAACATTATGAGTCCATGAAGGAGGAAGCCATTATGAAAACCATGGAAGCTGAGTGGAGCAGCACTTCACCCCTCAAAGATGAAAACATACAACCTACTCAAAACTATCATAAACAATGGCTCAGAGGTGGCTGTGCCTAGAATGGAAGGATAAGCCACCGTGAAGAAGAATCAAGAATGGGCCTCACAAAAGCCTGTTGCATCTTTGTTTTGCTCTCAACAAGAAAAATGTAAAGGCAGCACTCAAGTAGCAAGAAAGGGCTGGTATATCCTCCCGCCTCAAGACAGGCTCTCTTCATAGCAAAATCATCTCTTATTATATGACCAATTAAAGGTCAGGAAGCATATGCATGAACACCAGTGAATTCACACCAAGGAAATTTACTATACATTATACACCGCAGTTTGCTGTGAAATACCACAGTAACACTGGAGTACTCCTGTGAGCTTACTTGGAGTAACGCTCATCATATGGTGTAGCTTGTATTTTCTTTTCTTTTTTTATTAAATTGTATATTCCATAAAAGGCCCATGGTGCTGCTGTTGTGAAAGCACAAAGACAAAAAAAGAATATGGCATCAACAATGCAGAAATGAAATCAAGGGTCAGAAAAATTCAGCAAAAGGGGGTTTTTAGCTCTTCAAGTTGATCTTCTTTACCCAGCATTCAGCTTTGAGACGACTGAGGGTTTAATGTATGCCGGAATAAACATGCTTAATCTAATACATGAAGCAATTGAAAACTGCAAAAAACTGACACATACATGTAGAACGACAAAATTAGCTGTGTTCAGCCAATATGGGCTTTTTCTTTTAGCTCTACTTTACTCTTAATTATAATGGGCCACTGCCATAATGGGATTGCCAGCCCCTAAACAGTGACAGCTTAAAGAAATGCCTTCTGGAAGGAATGTGCCTTTGAGGACTGATTTTCCAGAGCTTTTTGCTTCACTTTTAAGCTCGATTCAATTCAACACTTTTTTTCTGGTCTACAAATCCATGCCGTTGCAGCTATCAGGGGCCCAGAACAGGCAAATTGAACTGCATTACATCTTGCCTTTTTTTTTAAACATAGTTTCACTTGCCTTTCTCAGCCTGCCTTCCATCGTTCCGTGGCCTGCCAAGTGTTTCTCCACTCAAATTCGATATAGAGGAGACGCCGGGAACACAATGCTAGCGGCCAGCATTTCATACTACGCCGGCTTCTGTATCTTATCTCTGAAACACCATTGTCCTGCCAACTCCTGCCAAGGTCCCCAACTCCCAGCCAACCCAAAAATCTACCGATAACCACATGCACAATTTTTCAGCTAGCCATAGCAAATGCATCGTTTTCCTTTTTTTTAAAAAAAAAAAAAAAAATAAAAAAAATCTCTCCCAATGGAAGGTCTCACCGATTTCCCCCGGAATGGTTCCTTTCACTCATCAAGTCTCACTGCACTAATGCCACCATCCCAGCCGTGGGCCACCTGTGTGTCTTGGCTACACTGTGGACCATTTTGAGACACACACTCGCACCAGCCCTTGCTCTCCACTCTTCTCTCCGAACATTACTAAAAACATATCATTTTCAGCCTTCCACTCCAATTTCCACTCCTTTGTTACACAGAGGAAAAATCACATCCCACTTGTTTTTGAACATCCCCAAAGATCATTTTAAATGCTTCAGAAATAAACAAAAAAAAACAAGGAGAGAAAGCTATCAACAATGCTGCTATTAGCCTATGGACCTGCTTGGTGTACGATGAAATAATTAGATGCTTGTGGAAACAAAAGGAAAGGTGGAGTTCACAATAAGAAATGGCAATGAAGATGAGAAAAGCAGTTTTTGCAAAAATAATAAAAATTTATATGGAAAACATTCATATTAATTGATTTCAATAAAAATCTTTTCAAACAGGAATCGGTGTACATAAGCTAACCGATTAAATAATACACGTTTCCAGTCACTGAAAATCTGGATTTGCGTTTGCCGGCATATAAAGGATGAGAAACGGGCCCAAAACAGCCCATCTGAAACCACCCCAACACACTGCACACACATTCCAATAATAAGACATGGCAACAAGCCGATCGCCCTGACAGTTCCAACGCGCAATTGAAAAGGGAAGCTCATAAAAAATAATCACATTTTACAAGCTTTTCACAAGAGGTTCACGGAGGGGAGGTTGTTTTTCTCCATTCTAATATAAAGCAGGAGACCCACGTTGCTCTCTTCACTCTGGGCTGTCACACAACAGGACTGTAGACTGCCTAGAGGCATCCAGATCCCACCATCGACCTTCCCTGTACATGTCCAGTGAATAGGAAGTGACAATGACAGCGTCTCAGTGGCACGGGGGTTGGCGGTTGAGGCCACTAAGGTCCAGACAGAGTAAACAAGCTTTCCTGACTTCTATCAAAAACTTGATATTTTCCATCACCAACCAAGAAATTAGATTTTTTTAAAAATTATTATTCCAAAATCTAAAAACGATTTAAGATGATGGGAAACATAATATGCAATAAATCAAAAATAACTGGAAGAAATACACAACTGTACTGTTGGTTACAGGAAGGGGAGATACTGAATATTCTTTTCTGGGATGAATTCTAATGGGGTCAGTTTTGTTAGGCGTTTAGTTCAAGGTCTCTGTGTTTTTACAGGAACTCGATCAGAAAGCCCAGTACATTTTAATGACAACCTTTAAGTGGCGCTTTCAAGATCCAACAGTGCTCTAATCTCCTGCCATAATTTTATTTGCTATTGTCTTCTACAAGTCTTTGATTTCAATATTTAATATTTTATTTTGTGCCAAAATCAACGTGAACAGGAAACACAAGAAGAGTGTTAAAGCTGAAAGATGGAAAACAGGGAAAGACATGAGAGAGATGAATCAGGTGTGTGAAAGAGGAGAGGCAAACAAGCAGAAAGCAGGAATGAGGCGCAGGGGGAGAGTGCCAAGCAGGTGTTGGCCGGGAATCAGAGCAACCGTAAAGGCAGGGTCGCAGGGGCAAACGGGCTGCCGGTGCTGGGGCGGGCGCCGAAAACCATGCTCAGAGTGGTCTTCTGAGCCTGGCGGCCCGAGGAACGGCTCCACGGCCATGACATTTCGAGACAAGTGCCGCTGCTGCTTTGATGGCACACCTGCTGTGAAACCGGAGCTTTACTGTGGGCCGGAACCCAGTCCAGGACGAGTTCGAAGCCCTGCCGAGGGAAAGCTCAGGCAGTTGGACAAGCCAGCGTGCACTTTTGAACATTATTGTTGATGGCAGGAACAGCCACCGCCAAGGGAGCAACCATTATACACATTGGACACTTACATCAGTGCACGTTAATGCTGATACTAAGTCATCTTGGACCACTGGAGAAAGTGCTCTTCAGGGTTATTGCCTCCTGTTCCACAGCCAGACATGTTAAGGATACAAGGCTGTATGTTATATGTCATTCTAATGGATGTAAAGAGTTTTTTGTGTTTTTTTAAAAATGTAATACATATCTCTTCCATTCCACTTTTGGATGGTTCACTACACTACAGCAGCATTGGAAAACATTTTAGTCCTGTGGACATATGAGTGGGTGGGTCACAGTCTGACCTTTTATTGGAGGTCATAAAATGTCTAAGATAGTATTTAGCCATGTGAATTTCAACCGTTTCCTTCTCCTTCTGAAAGAAAGTCAATGCTTCCATCTAAGGGCATCCACAAAGAATGATGAAAAAGGGATATTCATGGGGGAGACTGAAGACCCCCCAAGGAACTGAGACTTGGAAGCTGTTATGTCCATGATTTAATGGGGAGACCACAGGGCGGCGACCGTGCACCGCCCGACACAGGTCGTGGGTGCAGGAGAGCTGATGCCGACAGGGCATATTAATAAATTTAAATGTATTAATTCTTTTATTATTAATTTTAACTTGATAATTTCGGGAATAACCGATACACAAGAGTAAAAAAAATGCTCCACTAAATTACATAACCCACACAAATCCTTCATAATGAACGTCACAACATAACAAACAATGAATCCAATCATCAGATCTCCTTCTTGAGTATTTCAAGATTTTCTAATGCAAATGGCATGCCAGGAACTTCATCATTTACAGCAGATATTCTTTATTCCATATAAAAACCAAAATTAGCTTGTTTCCTGACTGACTGTAAAATCAAGGTTATTATCATTATATGACAGCATTTTGGACCATGTCTTCTTTCCTAAAATCAATCCACCATAACACACATAAAATACTGTTCACATTTCCTGTGGGGTGACAAAAGAACACAACGAACCAAAGTGAGCTCTTTGATCGGGGGTAATACAGCTACGGGATTCTAACTCAGGACTTTCAGATGACAAGACAACAGGCCCACTTTTGTCACAAAGCCTGCCTTCACTCTATACAGAACATACACAGACTTTTCAAAGCAAGAATTATGAGTAACATGAAACACAATGTATGTGGCAAAACAAAACTTAATGTTAGAATTTCTTAACTTGGAATGCATTAATCTGATAGGTTGTTGTTATTGTTCATAGCAGCAGTTTTTCAGTGTGGGATAAATATCAGAATAAATATCAAAAAACATTGCACCCAGACAGGATATCAGTTAATCGCAGTGTAAAAATCACTACACTGTGAGAGAAAGAAGACAGATCACCAATGTATTAGAGATAAACACTCAGTCATGGTGGTTTCAGACTCTGCACAGATGGTTTGTATGAACAAACTCTTCACACTTCAGACATTTTCAACATCTTAACTGGTTTCTTTATATTGTATACACAGAGATGGACAGATGGATGGAGCATAGTGGTTAGAGCTGCTCCCTTCGTACCCAAAGGCTGCAGCTTCGAGTCTCACCTCCAGCTATAGTGGCCTACAGCAAGGTACATCGCCCCCCCCCAAAAAAATTCCCTTTGTATAAATGGATAAATAATTATAAGTAGCTTATCGTTGTAATTCACTTTGGAGAAATGTGTATGTTAATGTAATACTACATAATGGCATTAGTTTCTGAACTAAATGTACCTCAGTCATAGGATTAAAACACCCGGGGGTATTATTACTATGTTAGTGTGTTTCCTTTCTTAGACGAGACTACCTGTGGATTCAGAACATTCACCAGATTCAACTTTTTCTCGAGCCAAGGGAATAGTTCCTATTGTGACTGAGAACAGATACTGGTTGCTTTTCAGAAATCAAAGTTCTGCCATTTAGGGAATGATTACTGAAGCTGATGTTTAAATTTTGTGTTGACAAACTAAAGCGCACAAACATGAAGAGCGAAGAAAAGTAAGACTGTGAGCATGCTGAAAATGAAAAGATATTTTCATCTCCCCCCCAAAAAAAAAAGTGTTTACATTTCATTTAGCGTCTTCATGAAAAGTCGACAGTCACATCCTTTCTGAATAAATAGGGCTTATTTTGCACAATTCTACATTGTGAGACATCGATTCAGTGTGGAGCAAACATAAGCATGAGAAAGCAAATAACCTGGATTAAACCTTTTGAGGGGCATGTGAAGAAGCCACACAAGTCCATGTCTGCTGTAACCATAAAGACATACACACACAGAGATGTAGACACACAAAAGCAAGGAATTTCATGGCCGGAAAATAAAATCCAGCTGAATTTCTGTTTGTTTGCTTTCTTCTGAAATTTTGGCTGTGTGTTTCCTGGCAAGCTCTTGCTTTGTTGGACCACATTTACCTGTATGCCACTCCTTTAGAAGCTCATTCTGAGCTTAATGCAGGGAAATGCAATGCTCCCTCACCGCAGGGACTGCTTGCCCTGCTGTGCAGCCAACGTGAACTCTTTGTTGGACGACCCTGAGTGTAACTCATCCAAGTCATTCTCTTTGGCCTTATCTTCACTCTCCTCCAGTCGGTGGATTGAAAACCATATTGGTGCTGACTTTGCTGAACATGACCGAAGGGGTGTAGCCATCATCGAGAGAAAACCAAACACTAGTGGTCCTACATGAAACGCACAGCTGTGTCATAAAGGTTATAAAAGCATGTGGCCAAATTACTTCTGACAAACTGGTCAAAACACTTGACAATTCTGCTGAATGTCAGTCTGAAGGTTTCAAACACCCGATTTACTGAGATAGCACAATATTAGCTTTTGTGTCACTGTAGACCAGCATCATGTTTCAGTTATTGTTGGTGTTACTACTTACGTAATTGTATTCATTTTTAAAGTGAATCATTCTCATAGTATGAACATTCCAGTATAAGGGTATAGTACACGTATCCTTGGGTGAAAGCTGCAATGGACACATATCTTGAATACCAAAAACTTGAAGCAATGATAGCAAGTAAAAATTTTGGCAAATTTAAACTTATGTCTCTAAGGTCCTTTTAGCCTGGTAGCATAAGTAGGGGAAGAACAAAAGGCTCCTCGGAAAATATAAATGCATCCAAAACCAGAAATAAAGCAAATATGTCAGTATTATTCTACAACTGTTGTTATGAAAATAACAGCTGGTGCCGCTGCTGCGTCTCTGCTCAGACACCCTTCAGTGTCACCTGCGCCTCTGTCGTCCCCTCCATACTAGACCATTTTTGCATTTCATCTCTGCCCTGTTTCATTCTCTCTTGACAATTTATCGGGAAGGTGACACCACCCTAACCCTAAGGTGACGCCACAAGACGAAGTGCTACGCATACACCGTGCCCTTCAGTTCCCTCACTATAGGGAATTGGTGGCTGTATGACCTCTGCCAAGACCACGTACCCCGGCAAGTTGTTCAATACCATCCTCCGGCTCACGGTCCCCCGACTATCACAGGGCACTGCGGTTCGCACAGCTGCAGCCAAGCTGGCCGCTCCCCTGGTGGAAAACATCCGCCACACATGGAGTGCCGGCATGAAGCGGGCCGCGTTCCCAGCCCCGCAGACACGCGCTCCCCTGACCAGGGTCCGCAGCGGTAATCCTCCAACGCATGGCTTCAATTTGAGCCTCCCCACAACCAGGATGTGTAACATAAACAGGCCAGGCAGCACCGTGCCTCTGAGCTCGCCTCCGCCGGTGGGCCTGTGGCCAAACATCCCATATGAGAGCAATTCTGTGCTGGAACAGCATTGCATCCATGTTCACTTGGTAGCAAAGCCCACACTTTTTTTCCCCCTCTCTCTCAGCGAGGGATTTTCTGCTTCAGCTCCCAGTCAAAATCTTCCACTCTCTCGCTAATAACACCCACGTGTTCCTTGTGCCCGATTAGCGCAAACAAGATGAAAAATCAGGTTTCGGCAGAGAAGAAATAAGACTTGGGATTTCCCCAAGCGGAGCTGAAGTTAGGAGCTTTGTGAAGAAATCTTGACTCATATTTCCCACCGTGTCAGATGGGATCATGTGGATGTATCTGCTTTTTGGCGGGGAATGGTGATAATATGGCCTGACCCTTATAGGTGTGTCTCCAGGTGTGTTTATTCAAGAAATTAATGTAATCCACATGAAGCACTGAAAAACATGCGCACATCTCAGCGTGACGCAATGCAGTTCCTCCACACAATAACCATAATACTCAGTAATTTACAGGGGTACCAAAAATACTGCAGCATATTTATATTAATTTATGAATTTACTGAGTAAGGCTATCTTATATAAACACAAATAAAACAATGGTTAAAATACAGGCAAGTTTATAGTATTTTATGTACTCTGTGACATTAACATTTTTCAGATAAATCTGTTGACGAGTCAAACACACTTTTAGATTCACTTACGGTACTGGTATGCATTTATGTTGAGTTTGTGTGCGTTCATGTTAGCATTTCCATACTTGTGTTTAAGATGTAAGTAAACTTCTGTACCATGTTTCTGTGTTAATGACCTGGTGTTTTACCCCATAAACTTACTGTGAGCAGGTGGAACTTGTTATACAAAAGTGTAAGAGTTACAGCGTTAACCGAACCCAGGTCTGCTTACAGTCTTTATTTATAGATAAGAAGTCGTCTCAGACAGCGCCAAGTCCACTCAAGAAGATCTGGCCTTTGAATATCAGACGGCGACAAGCGGATTCAGCCCCAGGGTGGAGGTTACACAACCACATAAAATCCACATCCGTCCCACATCCATCCCACATCTGTGGCCTTGAGAATGCTTTCGCTCCAAGGTGGTGAGCTTGTAAATTCACCGAAATGGCCGAAAAAAAAAGCAGAAAAGAACAGGAAAGGGGGTTCAGTTGAAAAGCAAGCTGCTTTAGCTTAAAGCACCGTTACCTAAACGTCCCCTGTGCCAAATGTTTTCATCATTCAGCAGTCTGGTGCTCATTCCTTCTGGCTGTTTCAAGCCGAAATACCTCTTTGTTGCTTCTTTCTTCACAACAGGCATATTCTATGCTAAACAAACTTGGGGATAGTCTGTAGCTAAAGCTGCGTCTTTGACATTTTCCATTCCATGGATAATTTAAAACACGCACAAACAAAAATAATATTTGTTATATAATCGCCGCGGTAAAGTTAGTGGAGAATGCTCTGACTCCAGGGGACTTTTCGCTTAGACATGGTTCCTACCCTGTTGTGCAAATTCAACAGAGAACAGGATTAGAATACTTAATCGCATGGTCCTCAATGAAAAATTGGTCTGGCGGAGAAGTGACACAGGGTGCATTAAGTGACAAGCAGGATCCCAAGTTGTGGCTCAGCAGGGTTCCTTTGGCACCCCGCGAGGAGCTCTGGGAGCGGGCCATCTGCTGGGTACCCTAGCCTCCCAGGGCTGGGCGTAACATAAGCGATGGAGCCACACACTCATCTTTGATTGATCGAGACATGACCTGGCATCACAGGGCTGCGTCTGACTTTTTTCCACTTCTTTACAGTTACTTCCCCTTTCCATCGCATCTACAGAGTGGCTCTATCGATGAGATGTTCTATGAAACAGCTTGAAAAGCCTGGTCAAGCCACTCATACAACCTCAACTTGCCATGTCGAGTAAAATCGCGTTTCTTTCAGGACTAGTAAAAGTCACCACAAATAAGTCAATGACCCCCGATGGTACCCATGTCTGCAATCTGCCACCAAACCACCGACTATCTTTCAGGAACCTCCATGCCAACACAATGTGGTCTCGCATATGTAGGATGTACCTCGTCATTCAACAGTATCCTGCCTTCCAATTCATATATTTGGAAACACGTATGTCCTGTGTGTCACGTTGCACAAGCTAACAGAAAACAGCTCCTACCTCACAAATTTGGACTGTGACTTCCCTTTTTAATACACAGTATAGTAGCACATAATATGGCAATTTAATGCCAAATGTCAATCCTAACCAAGAAAACTGTACTGCTTTTGGCCAAAGCTCATGTCCGTCACTTTTATTCAAGTGATTCCCGCAAAGAAATGCGTTATTTTAAGGAAGTCATCTGTTGACAATGACAAAGAGAGACACATTAGGCATATTTTTTCCATCATCACTGCTGTACTAATAATTAACTTATTTGAAAAGATAATGTGTATTCGGTATGTGACATTTCATTTATCATCAGTTTTCAGACACATAAAAACATCTGAGACAAGAATTTTTTCTTTCTTAGAACACATTCTAAGAGATTATCATTTACTATAAACTACCACATGCAATTTGTCGCCCCAATACGCAAGTAACGAATTCTTCAAAAACCCTTCGTAACATGAATTCTAGTGCTCAAACATTACTACGGCACACAGTGCTCTTGAGAGTGAGCATCTCCCTGTAACCCTGTGGTTCTGAAGGCATCACACACAAACAGGGTATTTACGTATGCATGGGGAATACATACATGGGTCACACATACTCAGACACCATGCCACCCACACTGCAGGTTGTACATGGGGACAGAAAAGTTGATATCATCCCCCAAAGCTTGACTGGGTCCCGAGATCCAGTTGAAGGGACAAATTAGACATATGCTCTGAGGAGAGGCGAGCAATCCTCTGCCGATTCCGAGTGACTCAACTGCAGGCAGCCGCTCGATTCAACACAGCAGCCTTGCCTTAGCATTGCTCTTTTCATATCGTGCCAGTGCATTTTGGAGCAGCGCTTTTGGTCGCATAAAGCCGCTGCCACATGGAACAATCTGTTGTTTAACAACCTTGGAATTTCATTTAGGTGCACTTAAATGAGATTGCAGGCAAGAAGAAAGGCAAAAAAGGACAGCAACCCACTCAGTTCTCTCCCAAACCCAGGCAGCTAGAAAAGGCATGCTTACTCTGCTGCTAAGTTCATTCATAGTAAGTTCAACATCCATGCACGGTGTAGCACGCGCAGAGTTAAAACTGCCCAGAACTCACATCGTCTACTGAAATTCCATGGCTCTTCCTGTCTCAAGATCGGAAATTTCTGTGATTAATGACTCTTTGGCTATTGTCTCAAATACCTGCCATAGAAATAGACAAAAATGAATAGTAGGGCCAGGGCAGAACTAACTTAATTCTTGTCGTCCGCCCCTTTGCAAGGTATGGGAAAAATAGCATCAATCTGAGATTTGGGATGAGAGAAAAGGAGTGAATGGGAAGAAAGAGGCTCAAAGGAAAAGGAACTGGATCAATGGAAGGAGGCTGAGCGATGAATAAACCGTGCAATGCATGGTGTTGATATTTCCTTCAATGCCTTTCTAAAGTGAGCATTTTGGGCTGCCCCGACACACTAAATTTGGCCATTGTGCTGGGGGCGGGCCCCGGCTGTTGAGAGGCAAGGTGAGGAGGCACTGGGGGCAGATGGAACCAGCTCACCTCCTCAATGGCCCCCTTTCTGTCGCTGCCATTCAGCCCCCCTCAGTGGGAACGTCCTGGGACCGTCCGTTTTGGTAGTGAGGCCGTAATGAGCCTTCAGTGCGGTGAATGTAGCGCCATTGTCCCACCCGGGGCCATTAAACCACCTCCTGGGCAAACAAGAGCAGCCCTCTTTCTTTATTAGGGCTGAGGGGGCAACAAAGAGAGGAGTCACCGAGACACGAAGGGGCCTGCCTTTGTTAGTGTCTTTTTGAACCCACTAAATTGCGTGGTCAAAAAGGGGAGGCTCCCATTTGGTTTTTAGAGCTTCCATATTGCCTCATTTAGCTGTTTGGCAAGCAGGGATGTGAACTTAATCGATTGTGTAGTTCAAAACTGTTAAGTGCAAATATGTCCACCAGAGACAGATACTTTTTAAACAAAAATACCACCTTTCTCAGAGTCTTAAAAAGCAGACTGAACATTTAGGAAAATTAATGTACATTGCTTAAACGCAAAATCATGCTATATTTGGTCAACCTGCCATGTCTCAACTGCCTGCACTGAGAAACAGTGTTTGGAAAAGTTAAAAATCTTGTAATTTATCCATATTTACGTGGCAACATGCAGGCAATGAAAAATATTCTGTACAACATTTGTACATAACCCATATTAGAGATACATTTCAGAAGATGTATTCTTCAGCTTGAAAGCTTTTTTACTGTTACATGGAGCAAATATTTAAATAAAATATGAATAAAGGGAAATAAATGAATAAAGCAAAAATACATTGCCTCGTTCTAAAATTGACTCTACGTGGAAAAAATATTCACACAATAACGAAGAGATGGGTTCCATCCTACAGCAGCCTCTCAAATAACAAGCATTTCCACGCTGAGAATGACACAAAATCTTTCATGCAGTGGTTACCATATTAAATTACAATTGTGACAGGTAATGTGGCAGCCCTGAGAAGTAATGGGAATGAAAATAAGGTTTTAAAAAAAAGAGAAAAGTCTGTTCTGGGAATGCACACCAACACAAAGAGCTGGAGCGCTCAGTAGTCGGGATCATGCCACCGCAATGATGTTGTGCTTCACCGAAATTGCGGTTCTGTGGCTCTTCAGATTTGTCCCTTGGAGGGAACTGTGACCCATGCCAGTGATTTGTAGGTAGCCAGGGGGCCGTGACTTCTAGCAGCCGCAACAGTCGGTCTCCCGAGGAGAGGTTAAGCAGCGAGATCAAGACCCCCCTGGGCACCGCTGGCTCTGTGCCGCGGCGTCATCCATCGCGGGGCCTAATCGAGTTATCATATCTACAAATCTCCCATCGGGGGCCCGCGCTGACACGCTCCGAAAAGGAGGGAACGAGATGACAAATTTCTAGCAGCAGGACGTGGGAGCCTAGCTGCCTAGTGGCATGAAAAGTACCTGCAACCCCTAGTGAACCTCCCGACTCGGTCCTGCTGAGCGAGCGCTCACGCTGGGCACCATGCTGGGGCAGTTATTCGATTAGCCTGTTGTTAAATGGGTAACTCTGTTCTCAGCGCTGAGAGCCGCTCGACTCCCACAGGGCCAACATTCAGTGACTATGGGAGCATAAAAGGAAATTAGTTGCTTCAATATGAATAATAAACCTTAGAGTACTTTGGTGATAATTGCAGGCCATGATGCTTGCTTTCAGCCTTATGACACAGCATTGTCCTTTTCATGTCTGTCTCTGAGTCATACTAAATGTTTCAGTACCTGTCCAAGTCTATATTAAGTCCTTTGATTTCTAAAAGTTCACTCCCAAATGGACAGCATTCTGTACTTTGCAGCTCGGGGACTCAACAGAACTGCAGGGTTTCTTGTATGCAGTTTACCGCAGTACATCTAACAGTATAAGTCACTCTGGATAAAGGGGTCAGCTAAACATCAGTTAATACAATTAATAATAATTTTTAATTTCTGTACGTCGATTAGGAGAATAGAATCTACTACAATACATTTAAATGTAAATGTAGGAGGAAAGGTCATATACTGCACCTCATGGTGACGTTAATGCTACATCACCAAACTGAGTGATTCCTGAGATTCATAAAGAGAATAACTGTGGACACTGAGCAGCAGCAGCAGCCCTGCTCTCACACTTCTTCAGGCTATTTTTATGGGCAAATTTTTGGTCTCATGTGGTTGACTAAGCCAATTTTAATGAAATGAAAATCTATTTTAATTGCATATTATATACTGTATACTTACAGTTCATTAATTGTCCTTTTCAGAACAAAGACAAACTCTGTACACTTTAATTTCCACTAACAATTGCTTGAATGTTTTAAAGATTATTTAACCTATTTGTAAAACAATCACAGTTTTCTTAATTACTTATTAAGTCTGGATCAACATAGCTCAGTTCCCAGATGATATATTATCACATATTCCAATAAAGAATGACTGACTACTGACAGACTTTCAGTTTCCTGCCCTTTGGCTGGATGTGATTTTTCCAATAATTTGCACATAAAACTTTTTTGAAACAGGATGTTGAAATTCCAAATCATCATGTGCAGATGTCAGTAAATGCATTTTTTCCACCTGAACACTGGAATTTTCATAAAATATTTGATTACAAAATCGCTACTACTGAATCCACTAGAAACCTACTGACTATGGCGACTCCTGGAAACTATTCTGACTCTGTTATAAACTTTAAATTCCTTGTTTGCAGCTTTTAGCACCGTCAGCTTTTAAGTGACAACAGTTGACCATTTTTATGTTTCATGTTTCTGAGATTATAGCTTTCTGCAGTTGTTTAACTGTTGTTGTTTGGAAAGGTGCCTTGTTTACCTCTAAATATATAACAATATTTGCATTATTCTTCTGGTCCTTCCCCACTATGGGAATGTCAAAAGACAGAGAACAGTTTCAAGTTTCCTCAGGAAGACTGCAATATGTTCCCAACTGATTATCAATCAAGCCTGAAACTTTGGCACCTTAATAAATGACCACTTCACCTCTAGTGTTTGCACACATGCTGTATTTAACCTTATTAATACCCTATTCCTAAAGACTTTTCCTTCTGTCTGAGCACTTCATACCTTAATACGAAGTTACCGATGGCTGCAGCTGATCAGTCACAATGTGCAATGAATTCCTTTATTACAAAATCTCTGATGATACTTGAAGTCAAATACCACAGTCATTTTTAGCACTATTATTCTTAGATGACATTTGCCCTGTGAACCCCTGAGATTTACGTGATGCACAATGGATCGATAAAAACAGTGGAAGTTTAAACAATTTGGGATGTATTTCCCTTCGCCGCAGTCCACAGATACTCGTACCCAAACATAGGGGTGTGGAGGTTGAGTACACAGGCTGCCCTCTGGAAATAAATTTCATATTCTAAATTATCTGCCATTCTGAGACAAAAGCACAGGTATGGAGCCTCTCAGTGTGCGGCGTGACCTGTCGTATCCGTAGGAGAGCACAGCAGCCAGACGGCCATCACAATAGGGTGGAGGGGGGACAGGGGGACAGGGGGCCTGGACCCCAAAGCTGACCCGGCCTGCCAGCGCTACCTGCTGCTCTGCACAAAGAGGCCCCAGTCCTGGGGCTCATCACGAAGAAAGGTCCTGAGATAATGACTTGGCTTCGTCTTCTAAAAGACCTCCTCCTTTCTCACTGTGACCATTTTTGTCTACTATGAATAAGATTTATGCTTAAGGAGCCTTTCTATTCCAGACTTTTCTCTTCTTGGTTTCTGTTTTAAAGCACCGGTGTTTTTTTAATCCTCTTCTGCTGCTTTTTTTTCCCCCATCAATGATTCCAAGAGATGCTCTCCAAGCATCACTAACTGATTAAGGTCCTCGGCTGAGCAGCTTCAGCCTTTATTAGAATGCGCTAGGGTCGGCACTTAGGGTCCGGGAACGTGTCTGGGAATGGGCAGCAACAGCCCCTTGGCAGTGCTTACAAAGGGCCTCTCTCCCACCCAGCTCCACTCACTCCATTACCTGCTCATCCCCTTCCCACTTTCACAACAACGTGAAAAATGTTGGCACATAGAGCAAAAATAATCGCACATACAACAGTGACACTTCCAGCCTTTACCTATGAGGTTCAGACTTCAAATAGGATGTGGAAAGTCTGTTTGACCATTTAACTGAATTCATTCCTGCAAAGTCTGCTCAACTGAATGGGTTCTAGTTTCTTTTTATGCGTACACGGCTAATTGCCCTGACTTTCATTAAAATTACACCTAGATTTTAAATGATTTTCCATGGAGAATCCCTACTAAGAGTGTAACTTGGTCTATGGCTGAGATTAATCTGTGTCTGGAAAACCAGCCCACAAGGGCCTGGAAGTTGTATGTGTTGCTAAAAGGCTTTTTAATTCTAGCAGTACAAACCTTATTAAGATCCATAAAAATACTTATTGTTCTAGAACATAATCATGAAACTAAATACACACACACCCACATTGTCTACAACTGCTTATCCCGAGCGGGGTCACGGAGAGCCAGAGCATCACCCGGTAACACAGGACACAAAGCCAAAGGGGGAGGGGACACACCCAGGACAGGCCTGAAAATACATAAATACAATTTTGCTTTTTTTCCTTCAGAACTCTAGGGTTCTAAGTTTAAATCTCCACCAGCTGTGCAGTCTGTAGATTTCGCATATCATTTAAACATATGCATCTCTCATCTTGCACATTACAAAGAACAATTTTGATCAACTTCCCCAGTACTTTCTTTCATTTTCATATGCAGGAAATGGCACAACTGCAAGTGCATAATATTTTTGCTGACATAACAGTTTGCAGCTGAAGCTGAGTGCAGGGAATCCCAAAGCTGTAAGACCAACCTGTGATCACAAGAGATCATTAATTATTTGCTTGTGTCTGCTGTCCTAAGCTTTGCAATTCTAAAGCTCAAAAGATTTTCTGGTTAATTATTTCAGGCCACACAGTATTGGGTGCTTATTGTATAGCTTTCATACTACATACGGCTTTAAACTGCCTTTTGTGTGCACCTGCGTGAGTAAATGATGGTGTGTGAATGATTGTGCGAAAGATAGTGTGTGTCAGTGCTCTTGATGGTTCTGTCCTCTGTTTACCTTCCCGAGGCCTTACGCTTCTGGGTGACCAAAACCCTAACTGACTGCCCAATGCAGACAATAATAATCATTTAAGTAACTAATATTAAATAATTTAATTTAGCTGATGCTTCTCTCCAAAGCTCCTTACACTGTTAAGCTACTTATAATAATTTACACATTTATGCAGCTAGGCAATTTTACCTGGAGCAATTCAGGCTAAGTACCTTGCTCAAGGGTACTACAACAAGATGCGAGATTCAAACCCGAGTCCTTCGAGTACAAGGCAGCGGCTCTAACCGCTACGCCACCAGCTGTTCTACATAGTTTGAATCACTCATCATACTACCACCTGCTATCATCACAAAATAGCTCTTCCAGACGTTTCCATGTCTTCCCAATGTTGGTGACTTTACAGTGTGGCAGTACCAGCTCAGCTCAAGGACATGTCAGGTGAATAAAGTTGAACCAAGTGGAACATAAGTAAAGTAAAGCAGTTGAAATGAGTCACTCATGCTGTCACTTAATGCCAATTTTTGGAAAAAAAAAAAAAAAAAAAATTTTTCCATCAAATAAAAGTCCTCTCCCACTGTGTCCAGCGTCTCCTCAGCAATAAAAGGCAGCGAGCGGAATACATTTTTAACTCTGCCATTATCCCGTTTTAATCCCATTTGCGGCACTTAGTGCGACAACAATAGAGGCTGCTCCACGGGGCTCTGGCCGCAGCGCAGCCCATAATGCACTTGCCATTTCGTTATGATAGGAATGTCAGAGGGGCTCGACAAGGCTGGGATTCCTGTACACGGCAGACACCGGCTGCACCACGTCACCCCTGGGGAGGAGGGTACCGCATGAAAGGGACCAGCAGAGGGGGCCACAATGAATACCTAAAACCATTCACCTCGGTCCTGGGAAGTAGAGGTTGTCTCCCAAAAGCCCTCACCCCAGCTTCGCAGGATGCTGACGTGGCAGCGGTCTCTCACCGAGAGAATGAGACACACATGGCAGGCAGATCTGTCAAAGGTGACCCGGCCCAGAGCGTGCCGAGGCTCCTGCTAATGGCCGACGTCAGCAGAAACGCGGGGCACCTTGACAGCTGCTGCACATGGGTCAGCAGGCGGTTTGTGGTCAAGCACCTAAAACTGTGTGGGCTCAAATAATTAACTAGGGAGCTTATTAAGCCTGGATCCACACAAAGGTGTAAGAGAACAACAGAAACAAGCAAGTAAATATGTAACTAATGGAATCACACACTAAATTCACAGCTGTGGATTTCCCTGTCTTTATAATACTTTGTCAAAGTCTGACTCTGACAGGTACTGAGTCCACTTTTCACTATTCTCAGCAAAGAGCTATTTAGTACAGACATGTTAACTCCAGAGACAAATGAGCATATAATTATATATTACTTAGTTAATTAGACCTTCAAAAGTTCTGTTACTTAAATCCTTGCAACTGCCAAATTGGATATTTCATCAGAGTGATAATAAAGCTTTTTTGTGATTTCTGTTGCATCTGACACACGACAGGAACTACCAAGCAGTTTGTTCAAACTGGCTCCCTTTTGGTTCACAGTATGAGGAGAAGTGTTTGAGAGTTTGACCACAGGAGATCTAAGTAATGGTTTCTGTCAGTTGCACCGGTAACGAATGCAACAGGCTGAACTGCATGTGACTTTAATCAGCCCTCAGTGGGCAGAGGAACGGATTCAGGCTTTGGGCAAATGTGAAAGCAGCCTTCTCTCCATCAGAACACCTTATGGAATCCGTACGCAATGAATAAGTCTTAAGCATGTAGACAAAAATCTCTGAATGTCAGGGTGCACAAGCAGTTGCAAGTACACACTTGTACTTAATGTATATCAAGTCTTTCCAAGGGGAAGTTGGAAACTATTGAGTAACAAACTTAAGAAGCATTTAGTATTTAGAGTATTTACTTTATTAATAGCGCTAGCACACCTATTCAAATTGTCCGCCGAATCTTCACCCGATATTCTCACTTCGTCCAATACCACAGTTTTTGCCGACACGTACTACATAAGTAGCTGCACATACAATTAGAACAGAAAAATATATACGTGAAGTATAGCCCTTTGCTCACTCCATCTCACACTGAACTGCTTGTCCCATACGGGGTCACGGGGAGCCAGAGCCTAACCCGGCAACACAGGGCGTAAGGCCGGAGAGGGAGGGGGCACACCCAGGACAGGACGCCAGTCTGTCGCAAGGCACCCCAAGCGGGACTCAAACCCCAGACCCACGGGAGAGCAGGACCAGGTCCAACCCACTGCGCCACCATGTCCCCCTCCTGAACAAACAAACTTTTCAACTAACTAAAAAACTCTCAGTCCACGTCCTGGTCCTAAGTAGAGAACCTAGATATCAGGAATGTTTCTTTTCGAGTGCTGATGAGAAAACGCAATAACCAAACATCCCGTTTTATTCAAAATTTTGCAAGTCTTAAACACACACCCACTGAATGCTGTACCTCCATCTACCACATTTCCTGAGAAGACACTCAAATCAGAATCATAGTACTCACTGTAATTCAAAATTTATTTAAATGTATTGTGCCTTGAAGTATTTATTTTGTATTGGTTGAAACAGAAAACCTGTTCTTACAAATAAGAAAAATTTAGAAATGTCTATTACCATTACTCATAAATAATTTTAAAAATCTATCTTTCCATCAGGGGATGCAGTGCCGCAGCAAGTTTGGCCAGGTCCTGCTCTCTGGTGGGTCTGGGGTTCGAGTCCCACTTGGGGTGTCTTGCGACAGACTGGCATCCCGTCCTGGGTGTGTCTTCTCCCCTTCTAGCCTTGCGCCCTGTGTTGCCAGGTTAGCTTCCGGCTCGCCTCGGGACAAGCAATTTCAGCCTGTGTGTGTCTCTTTCCATCATTTCATTACTGTGCTGCAGAATGGGTCCTTGATTTTTCGTATCTGAAAAATTCTACTTTGAGCTGAAAACTAAATTTCTTTGGAAGATACTCTAAATGAATAGATTAGGAAAAAAAATCTCTATAGAAGTGCTCCCTGACTCCAATGGAGACATAAAAACTAAGTGCAGATGTTTTGTTCTACAGGTTCAGTCCATTTACCCTAACTGCTATGCAACCCTTTGGATTCTTTCTTTCTGTAGTATTTCTCACGTTAGGTAGTACGCAAACAAATGCGGCCTTGACCGCTGAACCTGAATATCCCTCCGATGGAAGTGCAAACGTGGTGGGGTGTCCTGAGGAGCACTCTGAGATGTTCTTCATGGCCATTTCCCAGGCACTCAAAGCATGGGGCGCCGGAGATTTGCATGGGGGGTAAACCTCTTGGAGATGGCGAGCAAGTGGACCCAATGGCGGTTCTGAGAAAGCACCCCCACCCCCCACTTTAATCAGACGCCTGAGGGGCCTTTGTGGTGGTGTGGATGGGCCTGCTTTGAATGTGAAAGGGCACCCACCTCTGTGAGACAGCGTGGGCAGCCGCCCTGTGAAAGGGCGGTTGGCAGCCGCGCAAAGCAGAGAAGTCCCGGTGCGGTGGAGTTGGGGGTGGATGGGGGGGGTTGTGCTGGCGAGAGGGGCTTGCTCCGAGGCCCCCGACACTCACGTCAGCTCCACTTTCCACACTGCTCACTCTGAGATCTATAGCCCCCTACCTCCTGCTTTGTGCGCCCGCTTAATCCCGCCCAAAGAGGCTTCGCAGGTGGTCACCCAGTGGCAGGCTCATGAGCAACTGGGGATCTACCTACACTCTTCTTTCCGTGCGCGGTCTAAACAAACAGGGAGCACCCCGGACAATGGCCGGGAGGAGGGGGATGTCAGAATAGGCGCCTGATTGGAGATAAAATAAACTTTTAAGACAACGGGGGCTCCCTTTTAGAGCCTGTGTTGGACTTCAGGCATCATCAGCGTCCAAACGTTTTCATTTTTCTTGTCGTCATATCCTTTGAAAAAGGCTGTCAAAAAACCACAGGTGTCGGGAGCGCCAGAATTCAATCTGATGCTCACAGAGGATTGTGCCGGTACCACCTATGCTTTTTTTTCACTTTTTCAAGTCAAACTCCGGTTTCCCTCAACACCTCAACAGTTAGCATAGTCAGCAGATGAATTGAATGCAGGGCCCTACTTCAGCGCCAGCGTAAGTTTCCCGCTGCCCAGAAACATGAAAATTAATATAGAATGAAAGAGCTGGGAATAAACCAGCCAAGTCCTTCAGCAACATCTTAGTAGATTCCTAACATCGTGCCCTTAAAAGACTCAGACAGCTGTATTGTTTCCTGTCTGCTGCCATTGTTACCGTTGGATTTCCCCTCTCTGACAAATAACTAGAATTCCTCTTAGCATCAAAACCAAAGTATCCACAAGACCCATGAGGTGCGGGAAGCTGTTGCACTGGACCTGCTCGACAAGATGCTGGAAGAGCCTTACTATTCGAAAGTGTCCCTTCTGGATCAAGAAAGAGGGAACTTTGCAAGAGAAAACCCACCTGTCTCCAATCTTTTTTTTTTTAATGCTTCCTGTGTGAAAGGAGCACAGCACCCCAGGCTGCTTTACATGAAAAGAACCCTGTTCCTCGCCAGGGTTCATGGGCATTCTTCAGGCTCGCTCAAGCAGAACTCGAACCACCATAAAAAAAAGCCCTCCGCTCCGTCCTCGCTCTCTCCGCACCTGAAGGTCGGCCATGCGGACCTGTCTCACCCCCTTACCCAGCCCCCATTTCCATCAACACTCACCTCTGGTTTCAGCAGCCCCCCACCCCACCTCACGTTCCACACGTGGGCCCTACGGATCGACCACACGCCATTCCGGGTAGGAACGCAGTGCGGGCATAGTCCACTTAACATAGCTCGCTTATCTGTCACCCTCATCCAGATGGGATCACTTTTCCTCTCTGTACTTCAATGAAATCATAGAAAGGCTTCCATTTCCCAGTATGGGCCATTCCAATACACTTCTAGCCAATAATTGCTACAGATGACATATTATGAAAGAAAGGGGCAGTGTCTATTCTTACTTTTTTTGGTTAAAAAATTTAGGGACACAAAGTGCAATTTTAAAGTACCATAATATTAATGCATAGCTATTAAAAAATTAAACAGAGCAACAAATGCAGAAGTGAGCAGGGGAAAGAGGAATAAGAATTACTAATGAATTCATAAACATTTCATGATAATGACAGGATGTATTAGGCACCTCGATTTGGCATCATTCACAACATTTTACGGTTCTATACAATCATTCCATTTTATGCACACAGACAGGGTCTGTTCAGATTTATATGCATTTAGCATTTGGTTTCTTGTATCCAGTGGTTACCAAAAGAAATCCAACACCACCACAAAGCTGGCACCGCAATGATGAAAACACAAATTTATAGCGTCCTTCTTTCTATGGAAGAGTTGCTATAACTGTGCCATTGAAATGTTTATGGATGGAGACTCAGCTTTTACAAGACACCCGGAAAAGGGACCCACGGAACATGCAGTGCTTCTCTTACATCCATGGAAACAATGAAACTGGAGGTGGTACAGAAGCCCTACACTGGATGTCCTCACTAGTTTGAATAGCCAGACTCAATGCTGGGGACACGGGGTCTCAGGAAGGACCGTGCAGAGGACATGGGGGTGTTCCTAGCAAGAACATTTATTCATTTAGCTGATGCTTTACTTCAAAGCAGTAGAGGCTAACTGCAAAACACTCGCATTCTCCACACTCCTGCCGCAAAACACCACGTTCCTAAAGAGCAGGACTGTTCTAACAGGTCTGCTGGAGTGGGAAACTGATGGGAGAACATCTGTCTGCACACACCCAAGGGCTCCTGCTTATGTGAGGCTGACCGCACAAACAAAAACAGACAACATGTTTTTAGGATGCTTTCTGGAAACTCTCTCTCTGTTCATCTATTTAAGTGTCATAAAGAAAGACAGATGAACTAGATGCATTTCTAACTGTTTGCAGCAATGTCCAAGGACACCTGTGGGCAGCTTTGCTGTCACTCTTCTGTCCAGCTGAGTAAACAGAAGCATTGGCCAGGCTGCCCAGGTGTACTCAATCTTTTCATTGGTACTGTAGTACTCTCAACAGTTTATTCGATTAATATGGAAGAAGATATGGCATCCATATACATCTCATGGGAGTGGATTTACTGAGTGTCACCTCGACATTTCAGTCATTGAGGACAATTGTCAGTGGATGTCCACTCCAAAGGAGGTGTCCATATGATGAAGATGTGTTTTTTCCTCCTCCCTTTCCAGTCACCCTTGGCATTGGGTTCAATGTTGATTTTGAATTATAAGGTTTATTGGGATGGACCGAGTTCCTCATGGAAGTATATGGTCAACCAATCAGGAAGCTTTAAAGATCCAACTTCCAATTTTTAAGATCTAATTCCAAGAAAGTGTGTACTCTTTAAAGTACACTGATGAATTCTTATTATCTTGGTGTTTGTTGTAAGATGCTTGGCACATGCATAAAGCACAACTTTCAAGCTTTTTTAAAGCAATTTTTGGCCAAATTATATTAGAATTTCAGGACATGTGTTTGAGATTCTCAATTACATGCTGTTGGGCACACATGGTTGATGCAGAGATAGCCATTCATGTAACCATACAGACACACTGGTGACAAAGACCCCAGTGGAATGTGTACATCTGTTCACCACTAGTTTAGCAACAGTTACTCTATTACCATGTGAAAAGAACAGCCAGTAATTCTTATTGTCACTGCAGACTATCATTTCAGTTATACAACAAAGGTATCTGATTTTGGCCATTATTCATGTCTGCTAAAAGTGTATATACTGAGAGTCTATATTAAATATGTTAATAACACTCAGCTCAACACGCAAAGGGCTTAACATTTGTTCAACATTACTGATGCTTTCCCAAGAATGGGTAGGATACAAAACAACTTTTAACAATTAGTCAAGGCATGCACATTCACAACACATATTGTATTTTAAGTCACTGTGAATTATTCTGATGCCCTTTAGAAAGGTCTAATGGCCTCAGAGGAAAAACAGCTCACTGCTGGGAAACACATGTCAGATGT
This sequence comes from Scleropages formosus, assembly GCF_900964775.1. Taxonomy (NCBI): domain Eukaryota; kingdom Metazoa; phylum Chordata; class Actinopteri; order Osteoglossiformes; family Osteoglossidae; genus Scleropages; species Scleropages formosus. The sequence continues at coordinate 23,158,506 of NC_041813.1, forward strand.
TTCATGTGTCTTCATCCCAGTTTATGCATTCACAGTTGAGTGAATCCAGATAATAACAATAAACCACATACGTATTGTATACACACACACACACACCTATCCTCTGGATAGTGATACCATTTCTGGGTGGGCTAGCTGACAAAGAGCAGTGTCCAGCAAAGCAACAATGGTCCAGGTGAGAGAACAAACCTCAACAGACTTTCAAGAGGACAAAAAAAATGCACATTTGCTATCTAAGACCCTAAAGAAAGATGTCTTAATGGACACACACACACACACTTTCTGAACTGCTTGTCTCATACGGGGTCACGGGGAACCGGAGCCTACCCGGCAACACAGGGCATAAGGCCGGAGGGGGAGGGGACACACCCAGGACGGGACACCAGTCCGTCGCAAGGCATCCCAAGCGAGACTCAAACCCCAGACCCACTGGAGAGCAAAACCCAGTCCAACCCACTGCACCACCATGCCCCCGGACACAAAACCAATACTGGTCAAAGGCAAATTAACATGAATAAGATCTGGGATCATTTATTACACCCAAAATCATGGTGATAATGTGAACGTCACTAGGAGGGTGTGGCGGCGCGGCAGGTTTGGTCAGTGCCTCGCTGTGCGGCGGGTCTAGGATTTGAGTCCTGCTTGGGGTGCGTGGCAGTTCCATGTTTCTCCCCTGTGAGTGCCTCCCCCGACATGCAAAAGAAGGACCAGGCAAACCACTTTCATTCCTCTCTTGCCTTTAGAACCACGCAATGGGTTTCTATGAGTCAGGTTTCACTCGGTGGCACCGACGACAAACATCACTCACTCACTTTCGTTAATGACTTGTCCTTGTCAGAGTTGGGGCACCCTAGAGCCTATCCTGGAAACGCTGAACGCTTGACCAAGAGGATACACCCTGGATGGGACACCAGCCTACCACAGGGTAGCCACAGGCTATGAGTAATTTAGTGTCATCAGTTCACTGGACCTGCATTCTTTGGACTGTGGGAAGAAACCAGAGCTTCTGGAGGAAACCCACAGAGACACAGGAAAAAACTGACCTTGTGACCAGACTGTACTGGATTTCAACCCACAGCCGAACAGCCCAGAGGCTGCAAGATGGCAGCGCTACCTATTGTTCCACTCAATACGAGGACCTAGTAATTATTAAGTACTAATAATAAATGTTATCCCCACTGTTTTAATACAGACCTGCTGAAGCACACAATCTTTTTGTCTTCTATATTTTCACCCAATAAGCGATGCAGACTGGTATGCTGAGTAGGAGCTTCATGGTTTTACAGAAGTTCATAAAAAACACAAGTACTTAAATCTTTGTGAGGCACTGATTGCTTGAAAGGGTCCTGCTAATTTCCTAATTTAAAAACTTGTCACTGTATTGGAAAAATCCAGTTCTGTATAAGTTTTTTTTTTTTTTTTTTACCTGTCCATCATCCCTTTTGTACCGGGGTTTCCGTTCTCTCCGAATCGCAGAATTCCTTTGTTTTACGCCTTCAAAAGGGGTCTTGCCGTCGCACCCGTCCAGCTTGGGATCAGCAGTCAGCAGGGCGGACTCCGCGAGGCTCTTCCACCTGCCAAAACCAGTGCATGTCTAATGAGCCCTGCATGCAGTCCCGTCTGGGCCCCTGACTTCAGGCAGCCCACCTGTTGTGCAGTGCAGGAATACCTTCACTTTTATCTACTGTTATTTACTGTGACCTCTGCAGCTCCTCAGAGATCATCCATCAGTGGTCCAAATGAGAAACAAGTGTGGGACCACACAGTGACACCATAACCCTAAAACACAATGCCAAAGTAAACTGCACTGCTTCTTGGTGTCACAATTGTCCATGTAGTTTGAATTCTCCTCTTTTAAGCAACTGAATATTTTAGCACACAATATTTGCATATAGTGAATACCAACTATTGTACCCCGAATTGCGGTGTTGTTGAGAAAGCCTCTCTAAAGACATTTGGCTTCTCACCCTCCCACACTAGAAATAATACACTTAAACTGTTAGCAAATGCCCAGATAACAGCAACTGGTGGGTGTCTCAAAAGATCTTCACAAGCGTGCGAGAGTGTATTTCCGAAGAAGGTTTTTTGTGGTGCGCCTGGGAACAAGCAGACTGCATGTGTCTCGGCTCTAACTCCTTGTCACAGCACACATTATCTTGGTGCCCAGCGATGTACCAGTCCCGCCGCTGGCTTCTCTGGGAAAATGAGATTAGGGAGAGGCCCACAGAAGCCGGAGCGCAGCTTAAGCCTTGCGTGGACAGCGTGAGAGGCTGTGGGATAATGCCATTTCATGTGTCTTTGTCTCAGGAGCGCTAAGCACCCAAGCAGGATGCAGTGCATCTCACGGGAGAATGAAGTTCACTGGACCAGAAATGAAGGCACAGGGCTTTAGACAAAATCCCATAAACGTGTATTTACAGTAGGACACTGTTTGGGATATCCATCTTTCGAGTGCACACCGAGAATCAACAAGCAAAGGCTAGATTGTTTGAATGCTACTATTCACATGTGCCTCAGCTATAACTGGTAGTGTTAGAGTTCATTAATATTTTATACTGATACTTTACAGACGCTATGCTCCGACTTAAACTCCAAGTATATATAAAAATGCGCACTGGACAACTCAAAAAAAAGCTTTAAATACAAGTACACCATCTTCCAAGTGCAGAATGGTCAATATAGCTATATGAATGCAAAAACGTCATGTCTTGGACTACAGAGTCTTAAGGGAGTGTGATGAAGTTCACGCCACCACACTGGGGCTAATGTGCAAAACTGACATGCTTCTGATTTTCCGCACGTGATGGAGAAACGCAGTGATCTCGAAGGGGTGTTGGGTCAGATCACGTGCTGGTCTCCTACTCAGCTGAGACTTACTCCCGACACGTGCCGTGGTGAGCGAGTGCAGGAAGATGACGAGAGCCAACATATGACATACAAAAATGCTTTGCACAGTTGTGAAACTGTTGGAGGGCATCAGTGGTGGACGCTGTAAGACCAGATAGGAGGAAACTGTACAAGTCCAGGGAGCGTCTCACCATGAGATCTCTGTATGGTGAAAGATACACACTGACGGTTCATAAATCAATAATCAACAAAAATAGTTTATTTTGAACAAAAATCATTAAGTCCTATTCTATATATTAAACTAATGAAACAAAGACAGCATGTGACGTAGTGCTGCCATTGAACTCTAATGCACTAGTTCTGAACCCCACCTCCTGCTATAGCACCCTTGAGCAAGGTACTTAGTCCAAATTACTCCACTAAAATAGCCATTTCCATAAATGTGTCAATAACTGTAAGCAATTTAAAACAGTGAGTTGCGGTGGAGAAAAGTGACAGCGAAATGAGTCTTGACAGTACACCCCAGCACTCCGAGCACTCGTCCTCTGAATCCAGCTCCAAATCCTTTGCTCTGACGCAACCTTACACCGTGAACGCCTCTCTTTCCAGTAGCTTTCACACTGGATAATCAACTTTACAAAATTAAGTCCTCATCCAGAGCAGCTTCCCTGCAAAGCAACCCAGACTGTGCCGCTTCCAAGGAAGGACACTCTTCACATTCTGAATGCCACACAAAGGCACTACCTTTGTTCATTTTACTAAATTTTGGGGGATGGTATTACCTTGCACGTAAAAATTAGTATCTTAAAATATTACCCATCAACATATAAAGTGATATGAAAAGGAAAGTACTTAATGTTTCTGTTCTGTGATTTTAAAACTAACCCCCATCTAGTCCTCACCAAGACCAAACTAACCTCATGTGACTAGACACCAATTTTATTTTCTCATCACCACCTAATAAGTGGTTTGCAGACCTGGTAATGAAATAAGATCTTGGTCACCAAGGTAACATTTACATTTATCAGATGCTTTTCTATAAAACAGGCACAGCAATTATTTTCTATAAATGACACCTTCATCCAAGCCAATTTACAACATTAGATGGACTGCTTTAAACTGCCTACAGTCATACACCCAGCTATACATGAGAGCAATGTAACACACACTACAGGCAATTTAAATTCTTTAAATCATCTGTAACACATGTGTTTGGATTGTGGGAGGAAATCGCATCAACACGGACACAACATGCAAACCCACAAAGACTGAACCAGGTTCAAAGCCCTGTCAGAACTGGCACAGCCCAGGACTTATGAGATACCAGTGCTACCCACTGAGCCACTGTCCCCAACAAACCCTCCCTCCAAAAAAATACATAGGAATATTTTAATATTAACTAGATAAAAGCATAATTTGTACTGCAGTCATAAATTCCTCAGCTGACTAGAACTCCCAAGGCAAAGACTTCAGCAATGCAGATCCCCACAAGTGCTTTAGAAAATGTATTAGCTGCTATTTACTGGTGAGATTAAACAAGGCACGTAATATGCAAGTGAATGCGAGCTGGAAGAAACAATAAAATGAAACTAAATCAGGAATAGGAAATCAAGGCTTCCTTTGAGATTCATTAATAACCCTATATTTGTCCCATGTACCTTGCAGATTAACTTCATTCATTCCGCCAGAAAGATCATAACATTCTGTGAAATGGCAATTACATTGATTCATTTAATTGACACTTTTCTCCTAAGCAACTTATATCAAGGCACTTGCAATTATTTACCTATTCGTTCAGCTGGGTAACTTTTACTGGAGCAATTTTCAGGGCACAACAGCTGGAGGTGGGATTCAAACCTGCAACCTTTTGTCCAAAGACAACAGCTGAAACCACGACTCTACCAGCTGTGCCAGTTATAACAGCAGTTTGCCTGTAGGTTCATTAAGTCGTATACTTAATATCTCAAACTGGTGTTTTTTTCTTCTTCTTTTTCAATACATCCTTGCCAGTGTTGCTCCACTGTTACACGTCATTATGTTCTGCTATGAATCTCAGTCAGTGTGTGAGGCAGATTGCTGGGAGAAGCAATATATATATATATATATATATATATATATATATATATATATATATATAATTTTATACGTGAAGCCATTATGATTATGCCGTTCCTGTGAAATTTCTGAAGTAAACATTGTGAACATTTTCATTTTTTGGACCCTTGTGGTGTGAAACAATCAGCCTCGTCAGACTCAGTCTGAAGTTCTCGTCACGACCGACTCGAGTCCGACGAGGCTCCTCCAGCTACTTGCAAATTAGTCCTAGTGTCAGCGTCAAAAATACCTTGAGCACAAAAAAAAGTGCCAAAAGAAATTGTACAAACACTACCACATAATAAGAGCCGAATACTGTAAAAGGCAAACATTAATACAAACCTACACTTCGCTAAGACCTTTGTGACCCGGGCGACCAGTGTACACTTGTTAAATCCGTTAGTCGGTGCCGCAGCTCTTATGTGGGACGCATGCTCTATGAAGGGAGGCGGGGGAATCATGGGTAATGTAGTTTTATAGTAGAGCAACGTCAGCTAATCTCTGCTATTTGTTCCTGTCCCAGTTTGTCCGCTTTTACGCTTAAATTTCTTTTGTAAGACTATTAAGTGTTTTACGCGGCAAAAATGCAGAATTCTTGCCCTTTATATACCGGGAAAATCGTATTCAAAGATAAGTCTAGAATACCACAGCTGCTCTGGGACACCTTTAAATCCAAGCTTCAGACCTTCTTACCACTAAGACCTGACTGTTGCCCACCATTGTGTTTCTGTGCTGTCAACCTGTGAAAATTTTACTGATTTTTATATAACAAAAACGCAAAGCACGAGTCTTCACGAGACTTTGATTTTGTTTGGCACGACGGGGCTGAAATCGCTCTTTCATTGTTCTATTGCTGGTCAAATGTGCCAGGCTGGAAAATAGCCGTGTACCAGGTGGATGTGTGTGCATTTGGTGTGCACTTAGTCAACAAGTTGCCATAGCAATAGGAGGCAGAGCATTAACCCTAACCCACATGCTGCAAGGAAGAGTTAAAGTACGGAAAGGTCTGATTTAGATAAGACGCTGAGGCAGATGCAGCGGTTGGGAAATGCCGTTGCCTCCTAGAAGCATGCACAGGAGGTGTGTGAAATCGCATGAAAGGGGCAACTCGATGTCACCGTTTCCAAATGATACATTTAATGTGACGTGTTTCGAAAGCTACATGTAGAACTTGGACTGTGGCTGGAATCAAACAGCGGCCACGAGACTGTGTAGTAGTGGCACGACCCTGTGCAACACCCTGTCTCATGAGACGTTACAAGTACCGCGGTTGTTAGCTGTTACAGCAGCAGGGGGCACAGCGGTTAACGTGAAGGAACTGATCTTTTCCACACAATTTGAGGTTCTTTGGAGTCTCAATGATAAGGCACCACAGAGCTTAAAAAGGTTTCAATATTTCACCAGGTGTTATCCGGCAGAGACACGTGCCCACCCTTGAAAAGGACGTACGGTTGTGCTGATCTTAATGCTCCTGTGTCCGTCCTGCGTTCCTCCTGTGTGCTTGGAGTTCGACCGCACCCAAGGCGTGTTATGTCTGTTATGTCTTTTAACACAGCCCGAAACGTACTTATCGGTGTGTTCTCAAAACCAAAGCTAGCGAAGGCCTTTCGGTGGCGTCGCCCCCCGCCCCCAGCCCGTGTTCAAATAACCATAACATAACCGCCCAAGTGCAGTAGTCCTCGCTCCTTCAGCACCATCGGGAACGGTGACTTTCGCCGCTGGAAGGAGGAGACGGCTGTGCAGGGCAGGTACGGTAAAAAAACACAAGTTACCCTTCTGGCCTCCGGCCTCCCGAACCCTGAACCGTATGCTGTGGCGCGATGCACCTGCGCAGGCGGAGGCCGGGGCAAGGACCCCAAGGGGGCCGAGGCCCGGGGTCCCTCGCGTTTCACCCTCCCCCGCGTGTCGGCATTTCCAGGCCGGCCGCAGGAGCCGGTGCGTGTGTCCGAGAGGCGCTCTCCCACGTTCCCCGTGCGGCTGGCAGCGAGCCGGCTGCGGAGGGGTTCGCCGCTTTCTCACGACCTCTCAGGTTCCCGAGCTCATCTGGGAGCTATTCATTTCCTGCCAGAAAACAGCCTCCCCTGCAACTGCGGGAGGGGTGAAAAAAAAGAGCGGAGGCGCCGGGGAAAAAGTGCACCTTGGCTGAGGACGGCGCGCGGAGCTCGGTACCGTAAAGCTGCTGGCTGCGTGGACCGCGGTGAAGGACGGCGCTGGGACGTGTTGCCGGGATGCCTCCATATGGTTGCGCTTAGGAGGACGCGGAGGGGAGCGTTTCCCTCGCAGCTGAGTGCGTGTGCGGTGTGGGAAAAGCTAACGGATACGAATGGCAGCTCGGCCCCAGATTCGGGGATGCGTGCGCGCGCTCGCTTGGGCCGAGCGCCGTCCAGCTGCTCATCGCTTAGCCAGAGTCCTTGCACCGGCAAGCCCACGAAAGAAGCTTTACCGGTGTAACTGTGGTCATTCTGAGCTTGCTGCAGTGTTGCCGCAGTACTGGGAGGGCTGCAGCCGCCTACCCAGACTTCCGAGGGGCCACCGTTGCCACCCCTGCGCTCTGATCCGGCGAGCCCCGCACCCGAATAGGCTTGTAGACACGGCGTCCTCCGGGCTCCTCCTCCACATGGTTTCCCTCACCGTACTTCGGAGCTGCGAGAGGTGTGAGGAAACGCGGAATGATAGCACTTATCCGCACTTTGTGCCCCGCGGCGGGGCGCTAATGGCAAACACCTGGCCGGCCCTCTTCAAAGCACCGCTGAGCTCCGAGAGCCACAAGGGGACTATGAGGTGTCCGGAAACCCCGTGGCGTCTAACTTTTATTATTTACGCAAAGTTGTGCACAGAACAAGCGATGAACTGTAAAGAAATCAAAAAAAATTAGTTAAAATATGCACAAATGGTTTCTCTGATGCGCTGCAAGTGTTATGCAGCAGGTGGCGTAGCGGTGAACGCTGCTACCTTTGGATCCAAAGGTCATAGATTCAAATCCCCCCTCCTGCTGTTGTACCCGTGATCAAGGTACTTATCCTGAATTGACACAGTACAAATTACCCCGCTGTATAAACGGTTAAATATTTGTAATTCAACAATATAAGGCGTTTTAAAAAAATTGTAGATGTACATGGTTTCTGCTATGTTTTAATACTGAGATTTTGCCAAGTTCTCACTATGTGAATAACACATAAATATCGCATCTGGCATCAGAATGGTTTACGTGCCATTGAATTACTTCAACTGATCATGGAAACACAGTACTGTATTGCAGTTTTCCAAATCAAACTTGAATAAAACAATACTCCTTGAATGCATATTCACTACATATATCTATAATCAGTCAGGTAAGGCGAACAACAATTACAGACCCATTTCGGCCCAAAACAGAGAAATAGTGAGTGTGAAAACAGTAGTTTTATACAACAATACATGATATATATGTAAGAGAAAATATGGGCGATGAGCATTATTAATAGGAATTTCCCCAACGATGTATTTACCGGCCGTGTTGACAGGGGGCGCCAGTGGTCCATCAATTACAGCTTGTGTCACAGCTCCTGGCTGAAGCTTTCATGCTTTGCTCGGTGCTGCAACTTTTTCCTTTTACTTTATTTCACTTAGATCGCTTCTGAACAGATAACCTTTATTCCAATTTAAAAGAGAATATATGGAAAACTGGATGAAATCAGTGTTAATCAGGAGTATCTAGTACAGTTTAGAGTTTATGACACATGATTCAAATAATGAGTTTCTACAAGAGACCGTATGAGGTTAGTTGATAAAACTACTAAATTTACAATCCCAAGTCGACCGACCCTTGACGACATTTCACTCAATGGTATTTCGAGTCCCTGTAACAAGATAAAGAATGAAAATATTTGAAACCATATACCAGTCGATGTTTTTTTAACCATCTTCTCAGCCTGTCTGGTCTCGCTTGTCTTGGATCCTTCTGGATGTTTTGGTATTGCTGCAAACACCTGGCTCTGCTCACACACGCGGCCCGTCCAGGAGCCGGTGCAAGGACCTCAACGCTGTGCGCTCAGGGGAAAACCGTACGTCTCATTGTTTCCATCCAAACGACGGCTTTTTCTACATCGCATACTTCCAGTGAACTCACTTGTCAGTTCTTTCTCTCGCTTAGGTTGAAAATGTTGAATCTTGCAAATCAATTAGCAATAATATAAACTGACATAAGCATGTCTTTTTAAATGGCCAACATCCATCTATCCAGTTTCATTAACTGCTTGTCCTGAGCAGGGGACAGCGAACTGGAGTCTATCCCAGAAGCACTAGGCTCGAGAAGCTGGGGGGGTTTACACCTTGGATGGGAAACCAGCCCATCACCGATTAGCCACACAGTCAGTCACTTTAGAGTAACCAATTCATATGAAACACATATCTTTGGACTGTGGGAGGAAACCAGAGCACCCAGAAAACATGTAAACTCCACACATATTGAGCAGGGTTTCAACCCACATTCTATTGCACCATCCTTTCACTTTGAGGTGGCAATGCTACCTACTGCACCACCCAACTGCTAATATACATTGGTTAAATATTCCAAAACGTTGCCCGATTGTAAAAATAATTGTCTGCAAAATGAACTCGTGAAGGTAAATATTTTTGAAATCTCTTAGCTTGCACTTTCAGGCCTGTGCCAAAACAGGTATTAACAGTGAAAGTGCACAAAAAGGCACCAAGGTCCTCTTAAAACAAAGAGACAAATAATATATATATATAAATAAATAAATCCCCCACACAAAACCACCCATTCAAAACACTGGAAAATGATTTCAGTACAAATTTATTCGTCTTCCAGTGGAAGAAACTGGAGCATTTAAAACATCTTTGGCATCGCATAGAAAAAGACACCTTGAGTATAAAATGCAGTTTACCGACTTTACAATGAGTTTTATTTTCAATATGAATTTTTCCTCAAATGTTATTTACAAATATAGTGCATAATCTCACGTTTAGTACACTTGGACCTGTTTAATAAAGAATGAGCGGTCTGGGAGCATTTAAAAAGATGCAGGAGTTACTTTAGCGTCTTTTGGGAACCCTCCTCCCGTTCTACCAGGGTCTCCACACGGAGTCCGCGGTGGCCGATGGGGCGCCCGGGGACACGGCCGCCGGGACCGGTGTGTTGGCGCCGTTCGCAAAAACCGGAACCACCTGTCCACTCGGCGCAAACGCCGCGTTAGGGATTAGAAAGGCAAACTGTCCATCCGTGGCCGGAACCAGCTGGAAACCACCGTACACCTTGGTGGCTTCCGACTGCAACCCAGAGGCGCTCTTACAGGGCAGAACGCCAGCTTGCTGAGATGCGCCGGCCATGTGCGCCATGGGCTGGCTGAAGGCCGGATGAGGATGAGGGGGCCCGGAGGGAATCTGGTGCTGAGCCGGGAAGTTGATGGCGTTGATCTGAGTCATGCAGCTCGCCAAGTGTCCTAGAAGCCGTGTCCTGACCTCAGCGTTGACCCCTTCGCACGTCGACAGGAATCTGGTCACTTCATTCATACATTCGCTGAAGCCGGCTCTGTACTTCCCCAGGACGGTGGGGTCTGTGTTCAAGGCAGCTGTAAGAAGACAGACAGACACTGTAAACTGAAGAACTGAGATTCGGTTGGGGGGGGGACTTCCAAGGCAACCTTCCATAACATCAGCTGGAAAATACATAGCACAAGCACTTGTTCACACTACATCACTTTGGAGAACACTGCTAAAAATGTATAAATGTAAGTAGTTGGCACTAAAGCTCGGCACAGGGATGTTACAGTAATATGCTACAAAGCGGGGTGAAAACTAGTTTTCTCCCAGATAGGGTAAAAAAAAATACAGCAGCAATAATTATTAATACCACCACACTGACTTCTACACGGGTCTGTGTTAACATGCGAGGCAAAGCGTGCAACGCAAAGTGTGTCTGAATGGAAAGCAAAAATATTCAATCAAGGCCACGGCCGTTCCGGCTTTCTTTCGACCTTAGGCTTAGCCGCGCTGCCTCACCGGTCATCTGCACCCTCTGCAGGTTCCTCAGGTGCTTCACCGTCATCTCCAGGATGTCCGCCTTCTCCAGCTTCGAGTGCCTCGAGCTCTGCGCTCGCGGGGAAACGAGAGCGCGCATTAACACGACAAGCTCTTCGCCACAGACACACATGTCACGATTAGGCTACAGAACGGGCCGCCACGCGCCGCCACAGCCGCGCGGTCTAAACGTACATCTTTCTTGAGCGCGTCAAGGATGAGCGTCTTCAGCTGCCCGAGGCTCTCGTTGATTCTCGCTCGTCTCCTCTTCTCCATAATGGGCTTAGAGGACTGGAAAGACAGAAACGGGGGGACACGAGTGAGAAGACGCGTCGTGTGCGGTGTGTGCGTGTGACACTCTGTGTGTGAGAGAGAGAGAGAGAGAGTGACAGCCTCACAGAGACAGGTCAGGTGAGGTATACCATGCAGCTGTGAGCGGGCTCGAGCCTCGTCCCTCACCTTCCTGTGCTCTGACGCGGTCTTCGGCTTGTCCGGGGTCGTGTTCATACTGGCCGGGGTGGCCGCCACCGGGGACGACGACGTTTTCTCCATCATGTCTGCGGGCATTTTTCCCTCCGGGGGGGTGGGGGGGTGTCCTGTAAAACGTGGAGAGGAAGTTTTCGCGAATCCCCCACCGCTTCCTTTCCAAACGTCGCGGCAGAGCTAAGGGAGGAGTGGTGGCAACAAAAAAAAAAAAGAAAAAAAAAAAAACGAGTCTGTAACCCCGGCGTCGTCCTCTCTGTACTGCGAGAAAGTCCCCGTTTTCAGTTAGAAAATCCCGTCCGTGGTTTCGTTAAGAAAAAGTACGCAGTGCTTGCAGTGGTGCACCTTTATGAATGATGGGGGAACTGGAATGTCTAGGTGGTCGGGAAAGAAAACAGAAATGGCGTTTAATAGCCTCTCGCTTTCAAAGTGTCTATCAATCGTCGGGTAAAGTGTCCGCTGCGACCGCGAGCGCCTCGTATTTATATCCGCGACCGCACGCGAGCGGCTCGTGTGAAACTTCCCAAACTTTCTTTCCCACAGTAACTTTCCGCCAATCGGCGTGCGCGAGGCTTGGCCCCGCGAGGGAGGAAGGCTCGTGGTCGGCGCTCTCCCATTGGCTGCTGGGCGCTCGAGCGGACGGCCAATGGCGCACGCCCGGGCTGAGGGCACAACCCGGACCCTGTCGTCCATCATCGATTTTCAGATAACATTAACACTTCTCATTGTTGGTCGTCGGAAGCGGTCAAGCCTCAGCGTGCATAGGAATTTTTATTACGTTCCAATTAATTTAGAGAGATTTTTTTTTCCTCCCCGTACCAATTTAATAAATAAAAGTAATAGTGCATATGCCATATCCTGCCTAAATTATTTTACCGACTTAACTGAAATATTTGTTTATACTTTGTGTTTTTTTGTATTTGTATTAGTTTAAAATAAAGTGCAAAACATGCAAAGGCGCAAGGGAATGATTTGATTTTTGGCTTGTTTACACATGTAAAATGTAACCATACGAATTATTAGTATACAAATATAGCCGTTATGTCATCAAATAAATTTTGCTCGTGTGACTTGAAATTAAACAATTTTCAGTCGAAGAAAGAGACGAATGCTAGAAATAAAATTCTCATAAAATCGCGTTACTTCTTAGTATTAATCTTTGGTGAAGTTCCAAGCAGACGTTGTGGGTTAAATATCCGAGTTGCGCTGTGCCTTTAAAGCCTCGCGCCGCGCCGCGCGGCGCTGCGCGAGCTTGACAGTTTGACATCTGTCGGCATGCGACCGCCGCCGCGAGTGCGGAGCACGTGCCAGGATGTTTTACCGCCGCTGCGGTCGAGGTTTGGCCGCCGGGCTGGGGGTGGCGGTGGTGGTTTACATTAGAGAGGGAGGTAAATAGCAGCTGCTGTCGTTGAAGCCTGGGAAAACCACGCCCACCGCGAGCTGGATCTGGCTCGCTGGAACGCGAGCCGGCGCGAGCGCATTTCTGAGCGCGAGCGAGCGAGCGAGCGGACGAACGCACGCACGCCGCCGTATTTCCCGCCACGACGGAAGGCTTGCGCTTGGCACGCATGCAGTAATTATTATCTGTGGCAGAATAACGTTGCTCGCCTTTAAAGTTAACATCGCATTTCTAAAGATAAGAACTTTAATCCGCCGCACTGCGGACCATTATTTTCCAAGGGTGTGTTTTGTTGGTTTTTGACGACAGAGTGCGCCCGGTAGCGTGTTGACAGACGTTACGCACGGGCCGGAACGGGGGAGTGCTCTAACACCCCGGCCGCGCGCTCCGCGCCACATACTCTCCGTGGCGTGCGCGCGCTCACAGCGTGATCTCCAGCTGCTGAGAGCCCGCGACACGTGGCGGGCGAGCGAGAGGGGGAAGGCGCACCTCCTGCCCGCGTGCGGCCCCGCAGCTGCGGGATGTCACTGCACTGCCGGCAGGAGATGAGCGCTGCGTGCACTGACTGCACAGCTCCGTGTGTGTGATGAGTTCAAGGAAGGAGCTAACGCTGGCTTCTATTTAATACATGGATGGTAAATAAATCATTTTAAGGACGACCGGCTCTTCTAGAGTTTAGATGAAATAAATCATTACGTGGCACTGCGTTTGCGAATATATAATGCACTATATATGATAAAGTTGTACTGAACTTAGATAATGGCTATATTTTCTGGAACATGCACAGTTCCTAATATGCATTTTTAAAATTGCTTATACTGAATAAAAAGCATAACATACCCCATAATAGACCGGAGTCCCGTCCATAGTGTACTCAGACCAGCCTGGCGCCATATGTTTCAGGGATAGGCTCCGAACCACTGCCATCCTACGCTGGGATAAGTGGTTATCGACAGTGAGTGATTGAGCCAGAGGAAGAAGAGAAAAAAAAAAAAAAAAACTCAGACCTTTGGTTTGACTACATCGGCATTTTGAACAGTCCTTTAACTGAATATTAATTTATTGCTATGCTGCACAGGGTGTAAGGTTCTACCCAAGGCATTGCTATAAACTTTTGCTGGTGCTCTGCATGTAAGACTGATGCACACGGTCTACTTAATAAAGTGTTAGGTGGATGTGCCTAATGTGTGTAGTGCCCAGTGGAAGTGTTTTGTCTCCTGAATTAGAAAACTGATAACGCAGCAGCTGTTCGTATGGCCAATCTAGGGGTGCTGTGCACGTGGTAAATTTAATATTAAAGAGGTTCCAAAAGCAAAAAAAAAAAAAAAAAACTATTCACACACACAATCTGAAACAGCTTGTCCCGAGCGGGGCCGTGGCGAACTGGAGCCTAACCCGACAACACAGAGCTGAAGGCCGAAGGGGGAGGGGACGCACCCGGGACGGGACGCCGGTCCATCGCAAGGCACCCCAAGCGGGACTCGAACCCCAGACCTGCCGGAGAGCGGGACCCGGCCAAGCCTGCCATGCCACCGCGCCCCTGAAAACTATTCATACTGGTAAAATTATATCAAATTAGCCAAAACAAAACTGAATTGATCAGTTTAAATTTTAGCCAAAAAAAGTAATAACAGGAGGAGAATTTTACTCCTCAAAGAATATGACATTTTCCTTTGATGTGTGACTGCTTCCTCAATACGCATTACAAAAAAGATTAAAGGCCAAACGCTCCGTCTTAGTGAGCAGGGCTCCCATTTGCTGGTTGGTACACTGCTGCAGTCTTTTCTTCATAAACACCCTTTTTGACAATAAACGTCAGCTTTTTTTCCCCAAAACAAAAATACAAACCTTTTGCTTTTTCTATTTAAAATGCATAAATCAGGAGCTAGAAAAATATACCAAATCTGTTAAGTATTGAAGAAAACTGTTTTCTAAGTGAAATCAGTCAGGCCTGGTGATTTTTTTGACGAGATTTTGTGCATATAGCACATGCCCCATATACACTATCACACACATACACAGACCTATCTAAAGACAGCTACCACAGTAATGTGGTTATTACCACACTACCCAACCCCCTTCCCGCAGAGGCTTTTTCTCATGGGTGCTTCTTTACTGTCGGCTGTTGAACGCGGACCGACACGCTGCAATAAGACAATCGGCTGCGATAAAGTGCGTGAGAAAGCGGCTGATAGCAGGGCCTCAAACCGCCTGACCTGCAATTCCAGGCCACTCACCTTCAATATGTAACTCATCATACGAAGACGATGCCAGGAGTCCCCGAGACAGCAGGCGGAAGCGAGCAGAAATTGCGCAATTAGGAGGTCAGGCGGGAACAGCCGTGCGCTAAAATCGACACGCGGCTTTCGCCGCGCGCGCCACGTCCTCCCTGCCAAAAACAAAGGTGAAACAAAGCGGACGAGCTGCCTTCCGAACAGAGTAACTTACTGGCTACACCTGCCACAAATCGCCACGTTTGTTCCGACAGAACGGGCCGAAGAAAACCAGCGTTCTCGTCCGTACGTTACGCACGCAAAACCTCGCTATCGGTGTGTTTACGTGAAACCGCAATATTAACAAAGGAGATTTTTAAAATTTGAGCCAGTTTTGTAACGCCAATGCGTTTGTGTAAACGTGTATTGCGTGCGCTTTTGTTTTGTACGTTCGCACCTTTGCGCAGGCATATTTGAGGAAGACGTCTCTAGCAAGGACAACGAACCCTGAGAAGACCTCAGAGGAAGGCGCCGTGAAACAAACTGAATTTTTCACAGTCGGATGGTCTTCTTCGTAAAAATGACAATGCGGAAGCTTTTCTTTTGCTTAAACTGCTGTCATATGTTGTCAAGTTTTCATTGCAATGGGGTATGAAATCAGTGTATTAAATTATGTGGGTTTGCGTTCTGTGCCTTTGCTAGAGAGACGGTGGCAATGCGTGTGTGTGTGTTGGCGGAAATGTACGCACCTGTGTATTGTTGTGGACACACGCTTGTATGTCTGTGTCTCTGCCAGTGTGTGTGTCATTCTCAGTCTTTGTGTGCCTGTCTAAGAGTGTATGTGAACGCATTTGTTTGCGTGTGTGTGTGTCTCTCTGTGTGTGTGTGGGTGGGTGTGTGCTCCCAAGGCAGCGTGAAAGCAGAGGCGCCCATACGCGGACGCTGCGAGCGAGCCGAGGGTGAAATGGAACGGCGATCAAAGCTCTGCCTGTTTTTAGAACCGGCTGCTGCTGGGAGGGGGGAAAGGAGGCTGGAAGCGCTCCAGTCATCTTCCTCGGGAGCAGACGCGGCGTGGCTCGGCCCCCCGTGGCACAGCCGCAGCGTAGCCACCAGATAGCGAGGCGCGCGGCGGCGGCGGTCTGCGGGCCCCGGGGCCGAGAGCTGACTCACAGAGAGAGGGAGCAGCGTGGGTCACGGAGATGTGCGGCGCGCGGAGCTGGCAGGAGAACAGCACTCCCGGCACCGACGCACTGGGACTCGCTCTCGGGCTCTCGCTCTCCTCCAGTCGTACCACTCCGCGTGCGGAGGGGTGTTGAAGCTGGGAGCGAGCATCGCTTTGAGGGATCTCACACGATGAGGCGGAGCGGAGCGTTCCGACCGCGGATCTCGCGGTTTATTCATGAGGGCGAGGTCGCGGAGCCGGGTCGGACGGGGCGCGCACCCCAGCGCCCGGCCCCGCTCCCAGCAGCCCGTCCGATGCTGTCGAGTTCAGAGGTGTGGCCCGGCGATGTGCGCCCCGGCGCAGGCTAACGTACTGGCAGGGGGGGATGCTGCTCAGCAGCAGCTGGAGGCTCATCACAGAAGAGCCCTTCTGGAATCAATATAATCTTCTGCATCCACTAAAGAAGGAACAGGAGTGTTAATTGTTGGTGCCAAACTTTTAGTTTCCATGGCACCGGCTTGACCGGGGGTACTACGGTAAGGGGCGCTCAAACAGCGGGTAGCATAGAGGTCGGAACTGCCACCTTGCATTCAAAAGGCCCCGGTTCAGACCCCATCTCCTGCTGCGGTACCCTGGATCGAGGTACTTGCCCTGAAGTGACGGAGTAAAAATTACCCAGCAGTATAAAAGGGTGAACTGTTGTAGGTCTGTCTTCGTCTTACATGGGTTTGGAGAATAGCGTCAGCTAAATGAATTATCGCAAATGTACATCTTTTTGTGTCTGTGCGCAGAACCAGTCAAAAGTTTGAGTACACTCGCTCAAAACTATCCGCTCATCCATTTTTTTTGCTCGCCTGTCCAACTAGGGTCGCGGTGGCAACAGGAAGAGCGGAGAGGCCCAGCCACCCCGTCCCCCGCAACTTCCTCCAGCTCAACCTGGGGGATCCCCAGCTGTTCCAACGCCAACCGTGAGATATAATCCCTCCAGCGGGTCCTGGGCCGACCTCGGGGCCTCGTCCCAGTTGGCCGTGCCCGATGTACCTCCAAAGGGAGGCACCCACGGGGCATCCTTATCAGATGCCCGAACCACCTCAACTGGCTCCTCTCAACGTGAAGGAGTAGCAGCTCTACTCTGAGTTCCTCCCGGATGTCCGATCTCCTCACCCTGTCACGGAGAGTGAGTCCCAGCACCCTGCGGAGAAAACTCATTTCGGCCGCTTGTATCCGCGATCTTATTCTTTCGGTCATCACCCGGAGTTGATGACCATAGGTGAGGGTAGGTACGTAGATCGACCGGTAAATGGAGAGCTTCGCCTTATGGCTCAGCTCCCCCTTCACCACTACGGTCCGGTACAGCGACCGCATTACTGCTGCCGCTGCTCCCAGTCTGTGGCCGATCTCACGCTCCCTTCTTCCCTCACTCGTGAACAAGACCCCAAGATACTTAAAAAAAAAAAAATCTCAAAACTGGTACTCGTTCATTCATATGCTCCAGGCATTTGCTTAACAAGTCTGTTTACCTGCAGCAGTTCCCACAGATAGGCGTACAACCATCGGGGGTCCGTTTGCTTTCACTCTTATGTTGAGGTCTTTCCGTGAAAGTATTGCCCGGGTGTACTCAAACTTTTGACTGCTAATGTACGCGCGGCTCCGTGCGGGTGCTTTACTCATTTCACAAGTTTCGTTTTTGAAAATGATCTTCGCTCAAGTCAATGTAACGCTGCCGTGGAAATTCACGGGACCTCAAAGTTCTCCCCTGATAAAACACCGAGAGCTGAACGCTCGCCGTCGGTATCAACGAGCACGTTTCGGTGACGGAGCCTCAAAGCTCTCAGCTGCTCCCTCGAGAGACGCGATAAGGAGGCCGCTTTCAAGACACACGTCTTATTTATCAGACGAGCCCTTATCTTCAATTGCCATTGCTATGGGCACCCAAGCAGAGAGAGCACATGATTCATTCTGCTCCCCGTTTTTTCCCTTTCAGCACAACTCCAAATTGCCTAAAATATTACACATTTACTTACGGGTGTCGGCAGACTAATGCAACAGGTGGCTGTGTGGCCTCATGAGGACGACGCACTCAGCTGCGCCCTTGAGAGAAACAGGCTGAAAGTCCAAATGAGATATTAGCGAAGACGAGATGCTCTCGGGGGGTTTTGCACCTTGGATCTGTAAGCAGAACCTAAGTCTTTCTGAAAGGATCAAAAGTGCACTTGTGACACCTGCATTTAACTGAGGGAGAAGATTTAGCACTTTATAAACTGTAAAAGGAAAAGTCCTCAAAATCTATTTAGTCTTTCTTTGAAATTATGCACAACTTTTTTGCACTAAATGTAATGTGAAACCTGAAATTTAATTCATTTATTGAGTTAATGCTTTTCTCCAAACCAACTTACAATGTTCAACTACCTACAATGAGGACTGAAGCAAAGGTCCTATGGCAGGAGTTGGGATTTGGAGGCACGGTCTCCACATCCAAAGGTGGCACTGTAGCTCTAACCAATATCTTACCTTTATCTGTCTGGTCTTGTGAAGGACTTCCTCAGATGACCATTACCACGTTAGCACGGTTATTAGGAACCGGTAGCGTACTGTCCAGAGGTGCCTTTGGAAATGAAGGTCAGTTTTGAATCCCACCTACTACTGTATAACCCTTGAGCAAGTTATTTCCCTTCAACTGCTCCAGTAATAATTACCCAACTGTAAATATGTGTAAATAATCGTAGGAAACTCAACAGTTTAAGTCGCTCTGAAGAAAAGCATCTGCTAAACAAACGCTTGCGATCTGAAGGACAAAAGGAATAAAATTACACATATTTTTGCAAAAGAAGCGTGAGGGCCAAAATGTCCAAAATATGTATTGTACAAGTTTGCACCATAATAATTCATAATTTCTTTCCGTTACTAAGACCTGTTGGTCTAAGTGATGTGGGTCGAAGGGGGAATAAATGCAAGTGTCGACAAGCAGACCACAAATAGAGTACAGGACCAGGGCCGTGCACATACTGCGCTGCTTGAAAGTATGGGAATCCTAACGGGAGGTCATTATTCTTGTACAAAATATTTCAAGAAAAACTTCAAAAATGTAAACGTTAAATCTTAAAATAAACGTATGAACTGATTATGATTCAAACACCTGATTGTTCTCGCCTACAGGGTTTAAAGAACGTTTTGCGAATGTTCGCAAGGAGTTGGTCGTTACGCGCCTACCGTGTCGGACGAGAACGACCGCTTCTCGTTAAATAACCATTTTGTGGAAAAACTAAGGGACGCTAGGGGTTCATATACTTCCGCGCGGCACCGTGCAGAAATGCAGCACGTGCCTCCCTGTGCCGGCAGAGAGACCGACCAAAGGGAGCGCTGCTCCGCGGCCTTTGTGGACATGCGAGAAAGGCGATTCTTCGGTAGGCGAAGGATGTTCAGCTTCCTTCGCTTTTCCCGGACTCCTGTCGGGAAGCCCTCGTAGAGCGCCTGGGACGACGAGGGAAGGAGGGAAGGAGAGGGCGCTCGGTAGACACGCTCCTTGATGTCCTCCGAGGGCCTCTCTCGATCGCCCCATTGTCCGGCAGCATTGTCTTCACGTTACACCTCACATACGTTAGTCTGCTCCTCGACAAAAAAGAGGAATCCAGCCTCTTCCACACCTTTCCCGTGGGAGTTTGCAAAGCCAGGATAACCTCGAGACCTCGGCTGGTTTTCTGCCAGAAACATTAAAGACCCCCCTCCCGGCCCCCGGCTCCACACCCGCCGATTACCAGTGCATTATTCTCCTTTTTCCTCGTTCTCTTTTCTCTCCTTTCTTTCCCCGGTTATATTGCTTTCTCTTTTTTCAGCACTGACGAAGATTAGACTTTTTCTTCTCCCTCCTTTTCGGAAGGGGAAAGAGCACCGTTCACATGATCTCCTGCGCTGCAACTATTATCTGTAGATTGCAGAGCTGCCTATTTCAATTTAGCTGCCCTATTAGCAGCACAAAAAGCTTAATTTGAAAAGTGGAAATCAAACTGTCCGTGCGAGAAGGCTGACTGACGTTGATGGCAAGCTAACTATTTGCTGCCAGGCTGCACTTTGTGTGGCTTTTGTCTCTGCCTTCCTTTCTCTGAAGCACCATGGCTGTCATATTCCTTTAGCTTTAGAAAGGTCAAGTGCTGCTGCCTCGTACGTTTAAAGCACCGGGACGGACTCGGCCTTCTAAACCGGGGGGGACGGGGGGGATGCCGAGCTCACTTCGCGTTGCTCCTCCTCTCCTCAACAGCGCGGTCGTCTTTTTCTTTTCTTTCTTAAGTTCTGTCTTTGAGCACATCAGCAGAAGTGCGGGTACCGGCTTTCTTTGTAGCCATTAAAATCATCGTTATGAGAATGATGGGAAGTGATTTTGAGCTTGATCTGAAGTGCGATGGGATGAGCAGCCACATGACTGCAGCGTTCCAAAGGGAGCACTGTACAAGATACCGCATAATCGTTCTTAAGGGTGTGTTCTGTCAACACAACTCTCACAGACACGATTGCTTTCGTGCCTCCGAACACGCACGCAACGTCTACGACCGCTTGTCCCGAGCGGGGTCGAGGCCCAAGGCAGAAGGGACGCACCCGGGACGGGACGCCAGTTCGCCGCAAGTCACCCCGAGCAGGACTCGAACCCCAGACCCGCCACCGAGCAGGCCCCGCTGCGCCACCCTGCCTCTAAACACGTCATACAGATTGATTTGGTTTTCATTCACTTCCATGTTTATTATCTTTGCTTCTTTCAGGTGAGCAATATATCAAGTCATCCAGAACACGTGTAACTCGGTTCTGGGCCTATACCACTAGGAGGAAGAGAAATTCATTTTAAAAAAAAAAAAAATTACGACAAATGCACTCAAGCTGCCATATGTGTGTCCTGAGGCCGGAGGTGAGAAATCCTGCGCTCTTGGTGTACGCCCATAAAAGCAGGACGACCTGTGGGAAAGTCGTTTCCACCCGGAGCGCTTGTTCGGTACGACACCTGTCCTTCTGCCCGTGAATTCGGCTTCCGCGATGCAGGCACGAGTGTGACATCATCCCGTTTACCAGGTTTCGCCTCGCATAACCTGACAGCAGTTCTTTCGGTACGCCGGCCACTACCGGGTTGTTCCCCATGCTGATCTTCTCATAGTACAGAGGCACAAACAGATCCAAGTACAATCTTTTCAACTCCGATTTGAGTTCAGAAAAGTATTTGCTCTAAAAATGGATCAAACACAAAATGGAAATGACATCCCGCGTTTTCGGTATGCCGTCCCTCGGCAAGTTATTAAATGATTACGTTCTTTTCGGTTTCGGAATATCTTACTTATAGTAGAGTGCGGCTACAATGAAATATTTAGATGTTGTGCCATTCAGAAAATGACAATAACGTAAAGCAAACTTCATGTGATGATCCTGACCGAGTGTCAATTCTTATGATTTATCTCGACATCTGGTGTTTCTCCTAAGCGTCAATTCCAATGTGTTTACTACATAAAACGTAAAATTGATACTGCGGTCCTGAGCAATATATATGTCAGAATTACAGCGCGCACACGCACACACACAATCTGAAACCACTTGTCCCATACGGGGTCGCGGGGAGCCGGAGCCTAACCCGGCAACACGGTGTAAGGCCGGAGGGGGAGAGGACGCACCCAGGACGGGACGCCAGTCCGTCGCGAGGCACCCCAAGCGGGACTCGAACCCCAGACCCGCCGGAGAACAGGACCCGGTCAAACCCGCCGTGCCCCCTCTAGCACATACACAGAAGTACAGTAATTTGCAGAACTGCAGTATACGGATGCGTGAGCATACATTACACTGTCACTGACGTTCATCTTCCCGCATAACTGCAGGGAACACTGCTGAGTGAAGAATAATTTTCCACGTGTCTCCGGAAATCGTATGTATCAACGACAAACCACAATTACATTTTGTTACACATATATATATTTAGCAAATTAATTTATACATTTTGTATACACAACAAATAGGTGCATTTATAAATAATACAATATAATACATACATTATATTTATATTGTTTGGCTGCTGTCGCCAGCGGCCTGCCTTCCAGCGACCTCTGCTTGAACACGCAACGAGCCGGTCCCCGTCACTAATCACTTCCGTACCTCATAACCTGATTTTGTGCCGATTTGGCCCATGTTCCTTATTAGTCTCCCTCGGGCTTGACTAACCAATTTGGAGGAGCAATCTGTTCTCGCTATTCGGAAGCAGTAGGAGGTAGGGCCCGGGACGCTTGACTCCTGACCGCGGGGCCAAAGGTTCAGATCCTGGGTGGGGACTGCAGCCCTGGAGCGCCGTGCTTTACCTGGATTACTGCTATGCTATCTGATGCGGATAACAACACGTGTGAGGGATTCCGCCCCCGGACTACGGAGGTCAGCAGCCTCAATTATAAAGGGACAAAAAAGATAAGAGGGTACTGGAGGTGGCTGCCGATGGCAGAACAAGCGGGCCCTGCGCTTTACTGAAGAGGGTCCTGAACCGGCGCGAGGGCCCATAGCCCACAGCAAACCCCACCCTGGTACACTGACTTCCTGGCAGGAAGTAAGGACCAGTCAGACAGGATTTAGCAACTCAGTGGCCTATTAAATTATGCGGCCGCTGGGAGAGATTTGCGGGAGATTATTGGAGGAGAAGCACAACAGCCCGAAATTTTCCCACACGTCGGCCAATTACTCCCCCGAGAGCCGGGTAATCCACGTCTGCGTGCCTCGGCCATCCTCCGCGGGAGGACAGAAGGGACACTCTTTTGCTTCGCTTGCCCCTCACACAGCGCCTGCCCCCCCCGCCTTAAACGAAGTCATTTTAATTGTCCTGGGAAAGTCATGGTTGGGCCCTGGGACACAAAGCTCTAGTTGATAATTAATGTTCCAAAAGGGGGATTATCAGTGGACGTGGGCAGAGCAGATGTGAGCTGTTGTTGCGGTAGCACGGGTTATCCCCTTCTGAGCTGCAGGAGCTACGGAGAAAGCGCTGGAGGGCCCGCTCTCAGTCCAGATAAGCTCTTCTGGTTTCCGACCCACGATTTTCAGCATTTCAGACCAGCCCGGGCTCCAAAAGGCACATTTTGGACCTTTGGCGTCCCCTCCGCAGAACCTCGGCCGGAACTGTATCTTGACCTTTAAGGTCATGATGTATGTGACCTGTAACGTAACGAATGTTGCGTTTATTCTATAGAAATACTTTCATGGCATTAAAAGCCAATTAAAAGAAAAATGCATTCAGGAAGAGCACAGACCGAAGAATATAAACGTCGGTCTCGGTCCCCTTGACCTTTCAAAAAACTTCTGATCCACCTCCTCGACTTAATAAATACATGAATGCACATGCATCTGCGTCCAGGTGCAATAAATAAAGGTGTAGCGATTAACCAGAAAATGCCAAAATACACGTGTCACAGCAGTGCAGTTCACCAGCGACGTGCAGACATTAAATAGAGCGGACGGACAAAAACCGGTTTGACCGCTTGCGTTGGACACTGCTCCGTGTGGTCATGGTTCCAAGCAGCCGGCACAGCCTGTTCCCTCATCAAAAAGCCTGCTGAGGTTCCCCTGCTGTAAAGCTGTCGCTTGCAAGCAGACGGCCCGTTGCTTTTTAAACCGTGGCTGCCGCTCATCCGCACGCAAACCATAATTACGTTTTTAGGAACGAAAATCAGGAAGCCCGAGAAGGGAGAGAGGGAATTATCCACACAGCGAAGGAACGTTAACTGCCGCTATGACGCCGCCCGTGCCGGACTTCCGGACCCTGCGTTGGAGCCCGTGGTTAAATAGCACACACAAGCAATAATGAAACACAGTCCTCGAGAGGCCCATTCATGTGAGGTCCTTTTGAACAGCAGTGATTTGCTACGGACCCAAATTACAAAGACCCTTCGCCTCTTCCAAATGGCTGACGTTTAACCATAAAGGTGACCGCAGGGCAACTCAGCCACCGAGTTTCCATTCTTAACCAATTTAGAAGCGTTTTACACGCAAGCCGTGCGCAGCGTGCGGAGGTTAGCCGTACGTTAGGGAACGACCTCTTGTCCCATGTTGTACCCTGGTGAGCGGATTCTAAATTCCTGAAAAAACGAGAGCCGAAAATGACCCACTTTGCAGTTTTATGGCATACAGGTATCCCTCCAGGGCTCCTCTCAGGTGTTGAGGTTGGTCTCTGGCGAGACCAGGTGTGGCACCGCAGGCTACGCGCTTGAAACATGCAGCACTGACACCTGCTCATTATCTAATAGAGAACAATGCAATTTGGTTCACAAAACGCCCCACGCAGGTTGCGCTCGATAAATCACTGCTACAGTCTCGCTGCTGTCGGCACAATGCTGTAAGGACTCCATTCGGGAACGACTGATTTCTGAGTGCAGCGTGGAGAGATGTCCAGACTTTGTGGCGGTTTCTCACCGTTATTGCGACGGTACGATATCGCGACAATGCTTGAAAAATGTACCGAAATCGAAATAGCTGTGGAGAGACATTTATCACCGCTTAAAATATTTGAGATTTTCCAGTCCCCTTGAAAGGCCTAGTTTCTGCAAAATATTTGCACGGTAATGTAGTTATACTCATGATTTCACATACAAACAGAGGCTCTCTGTACATTTAACTATATTTTCCTCATGTCTGGGGGGGAGGGGATATGTGCAACTGAGAGTTATAGCATGTATTATGATGTTTCACTTTGTACTACACAGCACTGAAACACAGATTACCCCAGAGGGCATTGATGAAGACAATTCATATGGGGCTGTGCAACAGACACACACACACACACACTGCAGACCCAGAGCTGAACTGTCAGTCTTGTTTTCCAGCCCACCAGCTCAGACACAGCCTGTTGCCTGCTGTGCATACTTCCTGCGTGGGCCTGCGCCGGGCGGGCGAGTGGGGGGGGGGGATCGGAGCCCGGGGGCCCTGTCCGCCCGCAGGGTTCTGACCAGATCAGAAGGGGCCGGCGCTCGGCAGCAAGGGAACGAGCTGGAGTGCGAGTCAGCCAACCCGGGGTCGACCCCCCAACCACCACCGGCACCAGCACCACCCGCTCCTGCTGCACACAGCTGCTGTCAGGGCTGCCAAGAGGGCCCCCCTCCCCTCCCCTCCCCTCCCCTCCCCACCCCGCCCCGCCGAGGAAGCCTCACGCTCCCGGTCAGGCTGAAAGGGCTACGAGCCACACTCTGCAAGCCCCGCCGCACAAATGGATCCATCCCACTGGAGCAGACACATCCACACCCACAGCACCGAGCACACAACATATTATCACGTTTGCTTCAGGTCACCCGCTGGACTTAAGCCTGCCTTTTATAAATTCTGAAATGCAATACCGATAAAACAACTCTTTTTGAAAACAGCGCACAGCTGTGAGCAAACAATAAGTCTCGGACGTGTCGATAGGAAAGGGTGCGGAAGGGGAAGAAATCCTGCCACACCGATGTTAAACCTCTTACATACATACTGTCTAACAGTTGAGATATTTGCATTCTCTGGAAAAAGTGACACGTTCGAAGCAGGGTTTCTTTTCCTTTGTCATTAGCATACTTACTTTCTCTGCAGGGGAAATACGAAAAATTTACTAGCGAAACCCCAGATTTAGATGAATGGGTTTCGAAGTTCAATTCACTAGTGCTGTACGCACACATTTTATCCGAACGTGGGGGTAAGTAAGTGCAGGACAGCACTTGCTTTTATAACTGTACTCATTACACTTTGGGATTTAAACACGTAACGTAAGAAAATCTCCGTATCGGGTGGTGTGACGCAGGTCACCCTCCGTCCATGACGCGTTTTAACGCAAACCGGTATCCGTCCAGCCATTGTCCTCGTTAGATGGAATTGTAACGTGACACTGCAAGGTCCCCATTAATTTACACACACACACACACATTTTCAGAACCGCTTGTCCCATACGGGGTCACGGGGAACCGGAGCCTACCCGGCAACACAGGGCGTAAGGCCGGAGGGGGAAGGGGACACACCCAGGACAGGACGCCAGTCCGTCGCAAGGCACCCCAAGCGGGACTCGAACCCCAGACCCACCGGGGAGCAGGACTGTGGTCCAACCCACTGCGCCACCGCACCCCCTTCCCATTAATTTACCTGTTTCATCAATGCTCGTTCACGGTGAAAAAGCCTTGATGCCAAAATGTGCGAACACACACACACACACACACACACACTGTAAGAAGCCGCTTGTCTCAAGCGGGGTCGCGGCGAGCCGGAGCCTAACCTGACAACGCCGACGCGAGGCTGGCGGGGGAGGGGACGCACCCAGGACGGGACGCCAGTCCATCGCAAGGCACCCCAAGTGGGACTCGAACCCCAGACCCACCGGAGAGCGGGACCCGGCCAAACCCGCTGCACCACCGCACCCCCCCGCCAAAATGCATTCATCTTTAAATTCCTTACTTTAATACGCAGAAATGATTGCTGTCTGTCCTATTTAATTTCAGTCAGTTGTACAGTAACCATAATTTTTTTGTTGTTGTTTTACTACGCAGTACTAGTGCAGATGAATTGTTTCTCTAAATTAATTCCCCTCCGAACGTAAAGACCATCTGATGCCTACACAAATTGAACTAATAATGACCTTACACGTCCTACGTGAAGACGTGCCTCTTATTCATTTCTAACAATGCCGAGAGAAGTATTACCATACAACATCCTCGAAAAAGAATCGAGAGCTGGCGAGGAGATTTTCTGAAAAGTGTCTCGATAGGGCCCGTTTTCAGCAAATCATATTTTAAAGCGTGGCTCCCTTTTAGGAGAAGAGTGGCCAAAAAGCGCTCCGCCCAGGGACTCAAGAGGAGCTCCGAGGGAACGGGCCTTCTGGAGTAGCCGTTGTCTCCATAAAACCACCATGAAAAAGCTCTTTGCTAAGATGGAACGGTATTTTCCCCGCTGCTCGTGCAAATATGTCAGAAATGTTTCCATACTTGCATTCATGAGCGAGGGGCAGGAGACTTAATCCAGTAAGATGGCCATTACAATTGTGAAGCTGAAGGGACTGGGTGGAGGAGCAGCGGGGGGCAAGCATGCAATATGAAAGGGCCTCCTTGTGGAGTCTTTGAAAGAAGAAAAACTGTATTGAGGGAGCATTATGTCATGGCCGTCAGGCCGGCGTGATGTTGACGGGCTCGGCCCGGCGCTCCCTCGCTCCTGGCAGCCGTGCGCGCCGAGTGTGGGAAAGGGCGTCCCAGGCACGCGCCAGATAAGATCGCACAATAAACCGTCGGGCCCTCTGGGGACGACCAGACGCTTTCAAATGCAAACAGGCCAGGCACCCCTCGTCCCCCTCCCTCGGCACGCCGCGCTCCTCCCGCCCCGATGCGTGGCTCGCAGCCCCCCCGGCCCGCCTGCCCTCCACAGGCGTGCTATTGTGAGAGCCGCGGGAGGCCGGGCGTCGTCCTTTGCTTCCCGCCTTCCGCCTCGGCTCTCCCTCGCCGCCTTGCTCTCATCCTTACTTTACTCCTTCGCATCCATCCCCTCATTTCCCTTCTAATCTCATTGCTGTCTCCGCGTTTATTTTGCCCCCGCCCCCAATCCCACCGCACCTCTGGCCTCCCAGGTTTCCTGCTTCCTCAGACATGTGCAGAGGACCCGTAACGTGATAAAACACGGTAACAACTAATAGTAAACCCCTGCCGAACACATCTGAGTGGCTTGAGTCAACCTTTATATGACCTCAACTGCAATCAGCTTATATGACTTCATTATCAGTGCACTGATTTAGAGCCACCTGCTTTTACAATAAGGTACAGAAAGCTGATATTCTCCCTCCTAAATAACACAATATTTTGGAGCTGAACCAATGATTTGTTTCATAACATTTTCCAGCACTTCTCGAACTTGCCTGTGGAATTCAGCGTTTCATACGGCCTAGGAATTGCAATTCAGTCCAATTTCGCCATTTTGAAAGCGCTTCCGTATATTTCGTTCTCCACTCGTCTTCTGTGTAATTAAAATCATTATTATAAAACATAACATGTAAAAAAATGACATTGTCGACCTGTATCCGTTGTGTTGAATGCAACATCTTGCTTTTATTCAAACTCAGAAAAGATTAGGCGCGCTGCCTAGGTTTTTAAAAGCAGTTTGTTCGCTGCTTATAATATTTACCATCGAAGCCACCAAAACAATACTCACAGGTTTTACTTTCCTATGCGAGGGTGACGGAATCAAGATTCTCTATATAAATGCCGACTGCCATAAAATTACACAGATGTTACGACAGCCGATAAAATTAAGTGTCGGAACGTATTAATTAGAACGCCTACGAATATAATGCTAAATCATGCAATTTTGCAGGGGAAGAAGCACACGCTAGAAAATTCTGAGCTCCAGCTTCCCTATAAAAGCAGCACAATTATATGATGTAGAAACTGCTCCCAGACCTTGCGCTGAGTGTGTATGGAGTAGGAGGATAGAAGCCCTTAAGGAGAACCTACTACGCCTCTAAAATCTATTCCTTCAAATGCCAATCTTGTGATTGTCTAGCACAGCTTACCCTGGTGCATTTCTCCTGAATGCATTTACTGATCTGTACAAAACACTGTCGGGAGACCCGGGTCAAGTATCATGCTTCTATCCTTCGGCAAGTTTTTGCTCTCCTTTTTCCCACACAGCGCTGGGGCTCCTGCAGAAGAGGGAAAAAAGAAGGTCACGGAACAGTACTCTCACAGGTGTTTACTCCTCACGGCAAACGCCACGGAAACACAAACACACAGGCACGCACGCGCGCGCGCGCGCACACACACACTCGCACACACACCCACGTAGCCGCCCACACACATCCTCAAGAGTGCGCGAAACAGCAGATGCATTGCCGTTAGGACCCTCGTTGCTAACACATCACAAAGATGCCTTCCCATTATCCAAACACGGACATGTTTGGATAGAGGGTCGGAGGGGGTTTCGGCCTTCCTCCGCACGACTTACTGTTTTTAACCGTTTCTTTGCGTGTCTCCCCATCGTTTGCCCTGCTGCCTCTCCCGTCCTGGTATTTCAGCGAATCCAGAGCCAGCACTTTCCTGGCTTTCCTTTGATTGGTTTGTCTTACGGTGCCAGTTTTCGGGCCGGTGCGGTCGAATGAAATCCCTCTGTTCCTCCAAGCTGCTGAATCCCCTGTAACGTTGCTTAAGCTGCCTCGAGTCGCATCTGGTTTGGGGCCACTTTTCTCCTGACCTCCCAACAACTTCATAAAGTTGCATCACACCATCTGTCACAATCACCCCCGTGTTTCCTATCGGTTTTGTATTTACTCATCTGCACAACGTGGCGTAAACGGCATGAAACTGTGCTGCGAATTGCACGTCCGCGTCGATAACTTTTCTGCTGTTGAGTTGCAAGTGTCTTTGGAGAAAAGCACCTGCCGAATAAAAAATTGTCACTGTATTAAACTGTATTGTACTTGTACTGCGAACCACATTGTGAATCGGCGCTCAAGAATGAAGGAGCGCGAGCGCCCAGCCCTTACAGCGTATCGATGGTGGGCCTGGAGGAGCGCTGCACGGCCTCCTTCCATCCCAGCTGGAGCCTGTCAGGAGTAATTGGGCACTCAACATCAAACAGGCTTCATTAGAGGGCCTCAAGCCGCCTCTAATCCCCTCCGCGTTCATACAGGGGCGGAGGGCTGCTCAGAGCCTGACAAGGGCTGAACAAAACACCTCAAGAGCAGATCAAAGGCCTCGTTTCTTCCCAAGCTCTCCACCACCAGCGGCCAGCTTCGTTCGCCAGGGGCCTTCACAGAACATTATCTGGCCCAGGTCGCGGAACTTTCATCATACCCAATACCAATCTGCTCATGCGTGCTTGTACCGATTCTATTCTGCGGGCTTTCGGCCAAGTGGAGGTTACCTTCAGCGAGGGAACGAACGCTAAGCGACTTACAAGTACTTGCATTATCATTTGAATTTGCACGGAAAATTTCACCATTTTCCGAACCCGCCAAGCAAGGCCCGCGTATGTTCTGGAACACCCAACTTGCCTCATCCCACCTGCTCCAACCCTAACCCTAACCCTAACCAAAACCCAAAGCATATGGAGCAACTGAAGACCGGTGCAAGGTGCTCAGGGTTGAGAAGCACTTCTCCTCGACAAGTACAATACCGCCTGCTTCTTTACTCAAATAATCTCTTACGTGAGAGATGAGTCCGAACAAGCCAGCTGCTCTTTCCCCCACCGTTTTCCTATGCGGTGCATCAGCAGAGTGCGGCGAGCGGTGAAAAAGCCACGGCTCTTTTCTACTCGTCCTCCGCCCCCACCTCCTGGCCGTCTTTGTGGTCCGGGCTCCGACTCGTCCGAACAAGTTGCCTTCCGTGCCAAAGCGCAGTAGCAGAGGGCTGCAGCAAGTCATTCCCAAAGACGAACCAGGGGTCGACTCCGACCCCCCGCTATCGGCATACGGAGATGCTCTTCATTATGCAGCAAGTGACCATTCCGGGGGCGGTAGGGAGCTGCCGGCCTGGTCTTCCCATTGATTTCCTGGCTTTGTTGGCATTTTGGGATCTAGATTAGAGCCACAACAGATCTGCCCTGCATGTTTTGATTCCTTTTGCGACACCACTCCAGGCAGGAGAGCAGTAATTTGGGAACTCCTATGTGTTCGGTCTGACCCCGGGGCGGCTTAATTGGCAATTTGCGCGTCTGTGAACTCAATAGGCACCAGGCTCCGATGGTACTCAAACTGAAATGATGTGCCCTCCTGCCTTTCATCAGCGAACCATGTTTTCCCATTATTTGGCCTTTCTTCCTCTACCATTTTTTGAGGGCTTGTGCGGGTGGTCTGCGTTGCGCAGCGATGCTTGTAGTTCTGGAGGGTGCAGTCAACCTTCCTGAGGAAGACGGTCGTAAGGGCGACTGCCCATTCCTACGAGATCCCACGAGGAAACGGTGCTTGTTTGGGCACAGAAAAAGCTCTTCTGGGACGGTCGAGGTTCAGAGGTTGAAGTGATCGTCAGCAAAAACCAGGGGGAAAGAGCGTTATTCATGACTTGCATCTCATGGTACCAGCTAACAAGTTCTAGACTATGCCTGAGTGAAACAAAATCAAGGGAAAACGTAACCGATTAAATAAAGTTAAAGCTACACTCAACGCAGTGGCGAGAGCTCGTGCCCGAAGAACCCGGGTTGAAATCCCACCTCCCGCTGTAGTACCGTTGAGCAAGGTACTTATTCCGAACTGATGCAGAAACCTGCTGCATAAACAAATAATAAATAACTGTAAGCAGGTTAACTTTGCAAGTAACTCTGACGAAAAGCGCTGGCTAAATAAATAAACGTAAATATTGACACTGAAAGTTACGGACAACAACGGAGGACCGAACGCATTTCCCGGCAATATGAAGTCAGACAAGTTGGGTGCAAAGGGTTAAAAAGCTTCGCTAGCACATGGTGTGTTATGTACACATGTGCGGCAGCTGCTGGTGTTTAAAAGCGAACCTGTCTGGAAACAAATGGCTCGGCGAGGGTACGAAAGAGTTAACCGTACAGCACGGACACGGCACTCTGCCGATAGCGCCAAGGGCAGAACCTGCACCCCCCGTCACGCGCGCACACGCACGCACACACACACACGCACACACAGTACATGGGCGAAGTGCCCCGACTGTCTGCTGGGCCCGCTGGCTGCAAGCAGCGGAATGTGCGAGAGCCATGTGTCAAATCCCCAGACTGTGGGAAAGTGCTGCTCTCTGCTGAACTCGCTGGCTCCCTCCCTTCCTCCCACTCGCCCCCCCCCCTCCCCTCCCCTGGCGCTGCCCCGGCGGCCTCTCTGCCCCGCTCCGGCCTCGCGTGCACGCCACGCTGCTCGCAGCCACAGCTTCCTCAGCCAGCTTCCGTCCTCGTCTCCCACATGTGCAGTGACCACACAGGGGCGGCGCAGCTGTTCCTGGTTAAGCAGGTTTCGCACACGCGCACACACACACACACACACACACACACACACACACACACACACACACACACACACACACACGCGCGCGCGCGCTCCCTCCCTCTCTCCCTGCTGTACTCTGGTATATTTCATATCCCAGGGCTAAACATGCAATCTAGCCATTCTTTACCGGTCTGGTGGAATCACTTACTAAGATGAAAGGTTTTCCGTCCTTCAGGTCCTCGATGAGATCGTTTCCTACGTCTGCTTGTGTACATGTGCATACGTGTGGGAAAGAGGAAAAAGAAGCATTTTATATGATTTATATATATGTATGTATGTATATATGTATGTGTAAATATATAATATACAAACATATGACATTATATTACACACTATATAAAATGTACATTATGATATATATGAAACGCAAATCATTTTTATTATAGGATTCCGTGTTTTGTTTAATTGATGAAGTAGCACTAAGTTCATGTAAACATTTGAATCTGTTGCACTCAGAAAAAGGAAAAAAAAAAAAACTGCATGACACAGTTAGAGACCTGCTGCTCAGGATTACAACCCAGCTGAACTCTGAGATGTTTAAATATGGACGTGTCATCAGGGTTTACGGCCACGGCACCGTGGCACCGTGAGGCACGTGTCGGAGCGAACGCGAGGGGCTGGCGTGCACAGATCGTGGACTCTTGCTGACCTGGCGAGACGCTGGTCACAGTGACAGGAAAGCCGATGACACGGCGCCCCCGCCACCCCGCCGCTCTGTCTAAAAATACCTGCGCGAGCAGCTGCTTTGGGCGTCTGTCCCGCCTCCTGCCGGCTAATGTTGGAAACAGCTTGAACAGGGAACGGCTGATGGCTTCTCCAGCTTCAGGAAGAGTGGCCTACGTGCTGAGGGATGATGGAGATCTGTTATCCGGGACGCCCGTAATTTTCCAGTACGTGAACCTGGAATTTGGTGAAGTGTAGGCAGTCTGATGCAGAACTCCTCAATAAGTTCTAAGCGAAGCTCACAGCCTGAAAAATGAACCGCAAGAGAAAAGAGGAAAGGCATTATGTAACTGAAATGATTTGGCTCTTTCGAAAGACTCACGGTAACCAAATGTTCAGGTCGCACAGCTCTGGGCTGCTCGAGTCATCTTCCCTCCCTCCGGCAGCATTCTCCGTCACAGCCCATTAAACAGCGCACGGATGCAGGGCACGGTGGCGCAGCGGGTCCTGCTCATGCTTCATCCCACCTGGCCGGTGAGTTCACTTCTGGTTTTGCATGATCTCTTCTTCTTTCTCGTGCAGGTTTCCGCCCAGAGTCCAAAGTGAAATTGCCCTTAAAGTGTCTACGGGTGAGTGCGTGTGAGTTGCGACCATCCAGACTTTATCTCGCCTTACGCCCTTTAGTTCTCGAGACCTGAACCACCGCGACCCTGCACAGGGCAAGTTTATAGAGAAGATGGCCTAACAGTTGGATTTCTGTACTTCAGCAGATAAACACATCAAATTCTGCCTTCATGTTTCCTGGCTGCACAGGAGGCACTTTGCCAAAGCTGTTGGGTTGGAGAGGGAATGGAGAAGTTATGGGTTTGATTCCCACTCCCCCTCTGGAAGACCGCTGGGCGGATAAGGAAGCCAGCGCTGTGCCGTTTATCATCTCGAGGCTGCGCTCTGCTCCGTGTGGCACTTCTCTGCGTGTGTACCTTCAGTCCAATGAACTCAACTCATGTTGAGTTTCTCTTACACATTGCGATAACATTTATACAACTGGTTCGCTGCAGTAGAGTCAAATACAAAGTAGTGTAAATAGACATGTAAGAGTGTGTCAGGTGTTGTGGGGGACGCGACTAGATCGCTCGAACGGCGGGGCACCTTTCCTCACCCGTTACGTACGCGGCTGTAAGCATGTTTGACAGCATACAGGTGTACAGCGAAACTAAAAGCAACAAGGAGAGGTAATGACTAAATTAAAACGCTCTGGCCCTCCAAGTAGCTCTTATGGGAAAAGTGCTCCCCATAAGGAGAAGTAGTGTAGAAAGCAATAGCAATGTGTTCCATTCCTCCGAAGGAAAGACTTCGAAACGGTTCAAGGTATCCTGGACAGGTTCGAAATATAAAAGGCAGTCCAATTTCTGCTAATTTTCCATGCTGGACACACTGGGTCCCTGTTGCTTGTTTACAGAGTGAGACTTATTAGAGGAAAATACGTTAAGTGCCAGGAAACAGATGTTCTAACCCGAGGAACATGCAAAGCAAATGCTCTACATGTTCTGTGCTTTAACGCTAAACCACAAAATGTAGAACTGATGCGCCATGTCGGAACAGAAACAGCTGGGCTCGGGAAACAGAGTGACTCTCATATGGCGAAACGTACCTCTGCGAACACGCTATTGACACCGCTCTTTAATTTCCAGAGCGGAAAATTCGGCAACAAATTCCCATCAGCCCATAAGTCGCAGTTTTGTTTCGTACGGCAAAATTGTCGGTAAATTAAAAGCAGTTGCTTTTACTCGTTACTGTACGTCTGTATTTATTATGCGTGGTTAAATCAAGATTGCATATCGCAGTCACTGGTGATGATTGGAAGGGAAAACGCAAATGTGAGTGAGTGTAACTGAAACGTCTCCCTGCGAACAAGACTCTTACTCTCATACATTCAAGCCCACGAAGAGACCAAGTCCTTCCTCTAGAGCAAGCAGCAGATCAGTTCCAGGGACTGGAACTACCAACCCACTGTGAGTCTGGTGATGTTTTCTGGAATCCGGGCACATGCGGAGAAGAAAGAGAGCAGGAGTTCAAGTCGCTGCTCACGTTTGGTCCATCGTATGACCCAGATTTGCCCCCTCCCCAAACGAAATGTCAGAGCACCGGTGTGAAACACTCTCCTCCCATGTGTTCGCTCATGCACGTAGTCATTGCTGCACAAATGGCCCGTTCAGCAGCTTGTGTGACAGAAGCAAAAATAGAAATTGATTGTGGAAATCTAATTTTTTCACTGAGGTACTCAGTGCATTCTCTAGAGGAGGAGAGCCAATTGTGAAACCCTTGCAGTTCGAGGGAACGAACCAACAGCGTTTTGCCTGTCGGATGACGGCTCTTTTAAGGCTGAAAAGCAGCAAAATTTGCCTTTCTTCACAACATCTTGACAAGATCTTTCCCCATTTGGGACCTAGAAATAAATGTGGTTATTGACTATAGGTGTCATTTAGCAGCTTTATTTTGCGAGCGCTCAGTGAAGTCATGCCTATTGTGCACTTCCCTAGAGATTGGGAAACCCTTCACAGCACTGTTTGACAACGAGGGAAAATAAACAGTGCCAGTGCTGCAAATGTTTGCTCACCAGAGCCAGCAAAGTGTGCAGCTTGATGTCCCCGCAAAGTGCCCATGTGACCAGGCCGAGGCAGGAGGGTCACGCCTGTTTGCTTGGCTTTGGACAGGGCCTGTAGGAAAGGCAAACAGCAAAGGCAAGTGTGTGCCTTCTTTCTTTTCTCCAGCAACCGGGTAATCCATCTGCTGATCCAACGTGAATTGCTATAACAGATGTTTAACCCTTCTCGACAGTCTGCGTGTTCCATTCCAGCACCGGCTACTCAAGGGTCCGGATGCCTTCCGTAATCACTGCTATCCATTCGTCTACGAGTTGTTACTTAGGTGCCTTACCCTTTACGCGAAAGCACGTTTTTGTCTCCATTTCCACTGACTCGTTGTAGGAAAAATTCGCCTTTGTTCGGTGTGGTGCTGGCACCCCCACCACCTTCAGAATTAGCCCCTGCTGGGTTTCCTTCCAGGTGCTGGACTCAACCTCTCCGGTCTCAGACAGGGCACCGAGAGTTCATCTAGAGGAAGAGAGCGAGTGAGAGTGAGCATGCGGCCATCTCCCACACTAAGGATGATAAAACCTCGGTAAGGGGGGTAGAAGAAAAGGAAGTTTTCAAGGAAACATTTCTGTAAACGAAGTCACCGTAAGGTGCAGGAATTCCGAGGTTCCAACTCAAACAAACGCTGGTTCAAAGGACAAGATTGGGATCAGTTGACTAAATCAAATAGTGCGGAGGCCTTAAGATTTGGTTGCCTGTGATCCTAGTTAGCTCTGGGGCAGCCAGACATGCTGGGGCCTATCGCTGGAGCATCTGAAAGCGTGAGTTCTCCGAGTTCTTCTCACCAGGGCTGGCGGATGGGGGCAAGGGGCTGAGGTCATGACGGTACACGGACGGCCAGCCCCCCCGGCTTTTCCAGTTCCCCGTTTAGGGATGATCTCCATCTTTTCATCCCTCCCTTCCCCTGCCTTGCCAAGTGCCGCACGGAGCTCCGAGCAACGTTACCCTCCCCCGAGTGTGTCAAAGGCAGCGGGAGGGGGGAGCGGAGCGGCTGACTGCCCTTATAGCAGCTGGCTGGAGGCAGCTAACTAACCACGGCTGCTCTCCCTGCGAGTAAGAATCATCCGGAAAGGAAGCAAGAAAAGGCCAAGCTTCATTTCCATTGACTCCCATTGAAAGCGCAATATAAGCCACTGTCACGGGACCCTAGACTTGGCTGGTGACTCTTCCTCCCTGGCTGATCAGGCCCTGTACAAGTCCTCTTGTTAGCATGCCAGCCCTCCTGCTCCCATTTCCCACACTCCTAACTGTGTCTGTCGTAGAGGGGATAACCAGTGCCGTTCCCATTCACCTCTCCTGCTATGCATTGAAACTCACGGGCCTTGATCTGCCGGCCACCCCCGTCCCCCCGTCCCCCCATTTGCTTTCATTAGCACGTCGAACCGATTTCTCCTTTTAGCATTGTGACTGGCGAACAAAGGGCACCGGCGGGCGGGGGAAGGAGCCCTGCGCTGAGGCCAAGCGCGATGACGCTGGCCGCCTCGGTGGACTGGCCACGGCCCAGTGTGGGGCAATCCCCCACACAATGGACAGACAAATAAATAAATAAAATGCCTCGCCGCTTTTGTCTGCTCCTCGTTGGCATGAGCATTGATGGGAATGTCAAGGATGTCACCCCCCTTCCCGCCCCCTATAAATTTTGGGTCCTGCTGGTGTTTCTGATGGCTTGTGTCCCCAACTGTGGACTAATGCTGGCATTCCCACTTGCATCCCCATAACTGCCTTACAGATGCTCTTAGAAATTTCTCATGGCAGAAAAATTTCACCTCTGGTGCTCTGAACAAGAAGGTACACTGCATATGTTTTTCATTTCCGTGGCACTGATGAATTGATAGTGCTCGACATAATCATGCATTTTCGTAAACCTACAGATACCTGTGTGTGAACAGTTTCGCAGATGAGGGCAGCAGGTGGCGTAGTGGTTATGCACACATTAAAGAGCATAGAGCCGAGTATTGAGCCTTGAGGAATGCCAAACCTTACGTCGCCAACTTCAGAAATTAAATTAAAAAAGGCAACCAGAAGCAGAAGCGGATAGACGGAGCAGGTAGGGGTTTAACATTTCAAACTGTAAAGACAAGTTCAAGAACGGATAATAAAACGTCACAATTAAACAGTGTCAAAAACAGCACCGAGGTCTACAAACCAGGACCTGCGGCCATCGACAATGAAAATTTACTTTGCATTTGTGTATGTACCTGTGTTGGCAACATATACACACATACACACACACACAGATATATAAATATCTTGGTTTTCCATATCAATTATTCAGTCAAGATGCTGAGTCTCAGGTGCATCTCTCTTCTGACTAACTTGGTCCAATAAAAAACAATCACTACCAACATCTACAGAGAAATTAATGTGACCAGCAGCAATTATTTCAGTTCTGTCATAATTAAGTATAAGTTAAAGACATTCAGTAACAGAGCACTCCTCGTGCTCATAACCCTGGGGAGTATAAAATGTCCCATTTTTGAATACATCTTAGCAAAGCCAAAGAGTTTCTGTCATTGAACTCTCTTAAGACAAAGGGCACTTATTTTCTCACTTTTTATCTTGAGAGGATAATGGTGGTGATCATGGGGCATATCTGAATTTCTGTTACCAGGGTGGCTGGAGGGCAAGGATGGGAGGAGAGCTGGGATGGTGCTCCTTATCAGCCCTGTGCTGAAGGAGACCAGAGGGGTCCCTTTACTGCAGTGATGTATAACTGTGTTTTATGGCACTCTCCAGATCCCTATCAGTGTGAGAGAGACAAAGGGCTACAGGGGCAGGAACTTGGGTGTGCCTTTGACTTTCATATGCTATCAAGAACTCCCAGCACCTGATAATAACCATAAACAAGGGGTGGCTGATGGCGGAGAAGCAGGTTCGCCCAAGGCAGATAAGGCTACACGCTGA
The DNA here is from genome assembly GCF_900964775.1 of Scleropages formosus. NCBI lineage: Eukaryota > Metazoa > Chordata > Actinopteri > Osteoglossiformes > Osteoglossidae > Scleropages > Scleropages formosus. Next base: position 23,196,880 of record NC_041813.1, read on the forward strand.
CCTCCTAGAACAGCAAAGCCGACACACGTGCAAATAAGTGCAGACGTACCCACACATTCACGCAACCACACGCAACCATAAGCAAATACATGTGAAGGAAAAGAAAGACGTAAGGGGGAAATTAAACACATCACGCTCTTCTCACCCGCTTTCATTAACAGCTTGTCCCAGGCAGGTTCGCAGTAGTTCAGAGCCCATATGACGATCACTGGGTGCAAGGCATTGCAGGGTACGCTGGGGTCGGATGCCAGTCCACCGTAGGGTAGTTGTACACAATGCCAGCGATTCGTCCAATTCACCCGAACCGCATGTCATCGGGCTATGAGAGGACACTGGAGAACCTGCAAGAAATCATCAAGAAAACTGGGACAACATGTAAACTCCACGCAGTCAAAGCTGGATTCAAAACTATGCCCGAACAGTGGCGCCGCAGTGCCGCCTTGTTCACATTATATTAAAAAGGATTGTTTCTATTCTTATATGCACTTCCTCACATTTCACGTTCATCACTTGAAAATAAAATATAACTGGAAATCCCAGACAAAGAGGCGTGGTGGTGCAGCGGGTTGGACCGGGTTCTTCTCTCCGGTGGGTCTGGGGTTCGAGCCCCACTTGGGGTGCCTTGCGACAGACTGGCATTCCGTCCTGGGTGTGTCCCCTTCTCCTCCAGCCTTACGCCCTGTGTTGCCGGGTTAGGCTCCGGCTCCCCGTGACCCTGCACGGAACAAGGGGTTTCAGATGATGCGTGTGTATAAATCCCAGACTCCCCAAACAAGAAAGGCAAATCCAGATAGTTTACTGTGCTGGTGTCAGTTTTAAGGTGCGACAGGCCACCTGCCCCTACAGGTAAAGTTGCCCATGGAATGAACCTAGTCAGTGCCCTTGACCCTTAGGCAGGGTGCCTGACTGCAGGAATTATTAACAGCAAGGACTCTCAGAGAGAGAGAAAGAAAAGAGTTTTTTCCTGACATATTCTATAAATCTTAAAAGCTGTTACACTGCTAGACCTTTTTGGAAAGAATGAAGACCTGCAAATCTTGTCCACCCTAATGGATATAGGTGCCAAGCCCAGCAATGCACATGGAGGGAAGTAACATTCTGAGCTAGGACACCCAGGACGGGACGCCAGTCCATCGCAAGGCACCCCAAGCGGGACTCGAACCCCAGACCCACAAGAGAGCAGGTACAGGCCAAACCTGCTGTGCCACCACACCCCCCGAAATAAAACAGATAAATTAAATTATCTATGTAATAATTATCTAAATAATAGATTATATGAAATGCCACCGCTGGTCTTTAATACAATTCCCTAAGGAGAAGTTAAAGCAGTAAGTTAAAACCATAGGATTCTTTTGTGTCCAGCTCAACTAGAAAAGCACGCAGGACCTGAAAAACAAAAGACGACAGATCAATCATCCGCTGTCAGAATGCGCCCCTCACCCCCAACCCCCCTGAGGCCAACCAAAGACAAACACAACCCTAAAGAGTGTGTGGGAGGAGGGTCATGCTGGCAGTGTGTATGCACTGTATGCACCTGAATAGGAGGCATCGAGCTACAGCCAGCTGCAGGCGAGTGATAAACATGGGCTCTGGACTCATCTGCATTTGCAGCCACACCCACTTCGTAAGGAATTGAGGAACGCCTAACAGTGCACGATGTATTTATGGACCCACAACAGAGCAATGCCACAAAGTCCACCGAGCCGAAAGGCTTCGGTCGGAAACACGGGGGCCGCCGAAAATACCGTGACATTAAATTGCTTGTTAGGGAAAACAACGTGAGACTCGAGTGCATCTCTGTACCCACGTAATTCTTTCTTTGCCTTTTTTATTAGAAAATAGGGTTTATTAAATTTTTTTTAAGAAGAAAAATTTTGTGCGTTTTTACTAGTTTCTTTCCTTCGTTTTTCAATTCACGTTGCTGCAAAACCATAAACGACCTTTAATATCTTATACAGTGTTTGACTGTTCACTGCTTTCAGAAAGAACCAATTAAGAAGGGAAAGCCACGCACACATCCCCTTCTGCCGGGAGGATTCAAACATGTCGTAATCTTCACGTCATCGGTGCACCAAGCCGATCACTTGGGCTCATCTCATCAAAAAGTGTCTTCTTTATCCAGTTAACACCACGTAAGAATGCTCGAAATGCTGGATCCCCAAAAAACCGATGATCCACCTGTCATCTTGGACCACAATGTCGGGAAAATGGAGACATAAGGGTGTCGAATTGCACTTTTGTCTTTGGCTCTTTACCCGCTCTGCTCGGTGCTCAGTCTTTCGAATGGCTTCGTCGGTAAAAGCGCCCAGCGCACGGTGAGCCCCAAGAATCCGCTTGGATCTCTAGGCTTTGCGCAGCACCGACTGTGACTGGGTGCTGCCGGGGATCTGCGGAGGGGTTGGCACTCCTCGGTCACCCGAGTTACCCTCCGGAAGAGTTGCTCCATCGATGGCAGCGCTCCCGTGGCCGGACCCACATCACGATGTGTTGGGTAGACGCTAAGGCGGTGACCGCACTCATTTCGACACGGGTCACGGGTGCGAGACGGCGAGCGCCGATGGAGTGGCGACACGAGGACCCCCGAGAATAACCGGGAATGGGGTCTTTTGCACCGCTACTGGGCGCTGTGGCAGGTACCACATGGGTCATACATCGTAATGTACTTGACAGACATTACTGCAGTGAAATGATGATACAGAGAAAAAATGAATTAAATAATACTATAATTAAATTTATTATTAACTTAATTTTTTCTTACTTTAAAATGTATTTTTATATATTTTAAGTTATAATAGATTAGTTGGGGGTGTGGTGGCACAGCGGACCTGGGCTGTGCCTGCTCTCCGGTGGGTCTGGGGTTCGAGTCCCGAATGGCGCCTTGCGACGGACTGGCGTCCCGTCCTGGGTGTGTCCCCTCCCCCTCCGGCCTTACGCCCTGTGTTGCCAGGCTAGGCTCCGGCTCGCCGCGACCCTGCTTGGGATGAGCGGCTTGAGACAACGTGCGTGTATAATAGATTAAATTACAAATAATACAGCAGTAAAGATTTTACATTTTCTAATTATTAAGAGAGACAGTAAGAAGTCATATGATAATTTCTCCAGAGATGAGACACAAAATGACACAATAAACTTGACGAGCGACACAGCTACATGAGGCATAAAAAATAACCTATACGTACCTGGCAAAAACAAATCAAATCCATTATCCGCAAGGATGTTTCAAAGTAATAAACGATGAAACGAGGAACTCTCAGAACTCCTTGAGCACATTACTTGCACAATTTTAAATGCGAATGTCACGCCAGCCACTTCTTTCTTAGCAGCATGCAGCCAGTCAGGGGATCACTTCATACCACAGTAAAAAAAAAAAAAACACTTTCACCAGTGTATTAGAGATAAACGCTCGGTCATGGTGGTGTCAGACTCGGCACAGATGCTTTGTAGGAACCAACTTCTCACAGACATTCCTCTTTGTAGGAACCAACTTCTCTTGAGAGACATTTCCAGATTTCAACATCTTAACCGGTGTCTTTGTATTATATCGATTATATCGAGACTGAGATGGACAGAGAAACCAGGCTATCCCCCGTCCTCTAAGAGACAGCACAGGTGAATATCTCAAAAACCAGGCCCTAATCCTAACTACTGCTTGTCTAAAGTACATTTACATTTATTCATTTAGCAGACGTTTTCCTGCAAAGCGACATACATCTCGGAGAAAATACAATTTGTACATTACGTCAGGAGACAGAGACATACTTGCGGACATGTGATTCTTAAGTAAACTTAGTTTGTCACTTTACACTTGATGCACCGATGTTCATCGCTCAAGTTTGTGCACAAAACTCATAATAGACTAATCCTGATTACGTTCCTACAATTTTTTTTGTTTTAAAAGGTACACAAACATTTACATAAGGAGTAGCAGCTGTGTAAAGGCTTGTCTGGGGATGATCATAAAGTTACGGCGCATGAACATTTACACCATACATGAGCTGGGGAGATGTTGGGCAAAATGAGTCCGAAAAGGTGAGTTTTCAGCGGTTCTGAGCGAGAGGGGGAGGTCGTCCCACCGCAACGGAGCCAGAACCGAGAACCTCCGTGCTTTAGGATGTTTCAAAGCAACAAACGATGAAACGAGGAACTCTGAGAACATTAGCAAAAAGTACATTAATCTTATAAGAACGTAATAAAGAAGATAACGCATAACAAGAAAAAGTGCAAGAAAATTATTTGTAGCACAACTACCACCACTACCGAAAACATTTTCATAACGACTTTTTAACGTGCGGAAACGTCAGCGAGGGCACTTACTGTATAAACGTGGTTGTGCGGCAGTTACACGAGAATAACAAGCAACCCAAAGCATCTGAGCGTTCGTTAGCATGATGCCCGCTCAGCTGGTCCTTAACCATTTTCTTTTTACTACCTCCCTCTGAAACCGAACCCCCTCCCCCCAATTAAGGCACACTTAACAAAGGGGCTTTCGCTTTTCGACCTGATTGAAAAGTCTCCCCTTTAATGAGTTTCCCCAACTCTGGCTAAAAGTGAGACGTTACTGTCCCGGGGGGAAGGAGAACGACTACAATGGGCGCCCAGAATAAGCGGCTAGGAGCCTCTCTCACGGACACCCCTTTACGGTCTACGAGGCCGAAGCAGCGGGGCGCCCCCGCGAAGGGCCGCTCCTTTACGTGCGTATGAGCGACTCATTAGCTAAGTAGAACCCCCGCCTCTGCCCGTGCATCTCTCCCCTTTGTGGCTTTGTGTGCCCTAAATGGTCCTGAACAAGGCCCGTTATCTGGTTAATACATATTTACAACCGTGTGGGGTTATTGAGGGGGTCCTGTCGTTTTATTTTGCACCGTTTCATCTTCCAGACCCATAAACTCATTTACAAGCCCTTTAGGGCGATTGTTTCGCAGTATTTGATATTTTGTGGCCTCACCCCGCGTTTCCTGGGAAGGCAGACGGTTGGATACCGCAGAGATTCCCGCGGAGGCCTCCGCCAAAGCGATCGATAGCCGAAAGGTCACAGAAAGAAGCCGAGCTGGGGTTTCTGTTCCGCTCTTACCTATAGCTGAAAGGTTTGCCCGCCGCATTCCGACTTACTGGAATAAGAGCACAATTTATGTGAATATAATTCAACGTCGTTTTTTCCCTCCTGAAACCTCAGAGCGTACTATCAGTCCGGGACAGTTATTCGAGAACGGGCACTGCGGAAAAAGTACAGTCTTAAATGCATGTTTAAGAAGGGAGTCTCGATATATGAGAAATTCACGGAACCCGCAACCGCAGATGATCCGCACGACAGAAACGACTCGCACCGTTCGTTCGGAAAGAGCCGTTTGCTCCCGCTTACATTCGGCCATTGAGCCGATGCTTTCCTCCGACGCGACTTGCAATTATTCACCCATTTATACAGCTGAGTCATTTTTACTGGAGCAGCTGAGGTAAGTACCTCGCTCAAGGGTACAACAGCTGGAGATCATGGAACCCGGGATCTTTGGCTCCAAAGGCAGTAACGGTAACCGATACGCTACGAACTGTCCCGTACACTTACGCCGAATACCGCCGACCTCACGTAACGTTTTGAAAATTCAGTAAAACCTTTCCGGCGAGCAGATACTCCGGAGGACACGTCATTACATTTTTTTTTTAAGCAGAAGAAGCCGGCATTCGCAGCGCCACGGGTAAAGGAAAGAACGCGCTCGTTTTCGGATGCGAGAACTTGAACGTGGAAAGCCAGGGCGGCGGAAGCAGGCGAGCGGAGGCGTCCGGTGAATTGCGCCAATAAAGAGCACAGCTGCGCTAATGCGTACGGGAGACAATGGGGAGCGCTCGCTTTGCCCGAAGACGAGTCGGGAAGAATCCCTGATAGGCGAAGACAAAGGAGGCAGGAACGGCCCCCCCCCGGCGAACCGCTCCGGCCTCCACCGGCATCACCGGCGCCGCTGCTTGCGGCTCTTCCCTTCGCCTCACGGGAGCCCTTCCCGCCACAATAAGATCAAAACTCGTGTCGGGAGATGGAGCCTAAGTGGGTGAGACGAACTCCTAATTGTGCACAGAATTAATTTTACTTTAATAATGTGAACAGAGATAATGAGTGACTTCTCTGGGTTCCTGGAGACACCGAGCTGTACGAAGTGAGGTACAGTATCAGACGGAGCAGTGGACGCAAAGCGCTCGGTATGTAGGCTCCCTGGTACGTTACCGTAGCGAAGAAAGAACACGGTTACAACACAAAAAACTTGACCATAAATAAAACCTATTCTTCTTCTTATTATTATTATTTTGTACGTAAATATTACACACACACACACACACACACACACACACACACACACACACACACACACACACAGCATCCGAAACTGCCTGTCCCGAGCGGGGTCATGGTGAGCCAGAGCCTAACCCGGGAACACAGGGCCACGAGGCTGGGGAGGGGACACCCAGGATGGGACGCGAGTCCGAGTCCGTCTCGATGTATTCCAAGCAGGGCTCGAACCCCAGACCCGCCGGAGAGCGGGACACGGGCAAACCCGCCGCACCGCCGCGCCCCCCTAAATATGACTCTTTCGTTATATTAACTGAATCCGCGCTTAATATGGCAGCAACGGGATCTGGACCGACTGTTCCAGGGCCATCTGTGTAGCTGCAGGACTCCGATCGCTGCAGCATTCTTGTCGCGTAGCCCAGAGGAACGCCGAGCGCCACCCCAGTGACACGTTTCGCCTCGGGCTTTCTAACCCCGCCATTCCACAACGGCGCGTTCGCCGCCTTGCTTCCAAGCAGGACAGCAGACTGACATCGACCGCGGCTTCGGGTCGCAAGCGTGACCCTGACGCCCCCCCCCCCCAAGAAATATATTGTAATTACAACCAGAAAATAACTTGCAGCATACTATGTCAGTTACGTTGCCTTTGCACAACGAGGTGACGAGTTCAAATCCCAACTCCCGTTCGAGCGCCTTTGAACAAGGTGTTCGCCCCAAATTGCTCCGGTAAAAAATAGCCATAAGTGGATAAACACCATAAGTCACTTTGGAGAAAATCATAGAGTCAGTGAATAAAAGTATAGAGTGTCACTTGCTCAGTTCCTGTGACCACATCACACACCACAGATGCACATAATGCGCATTAAAGGCAAAGAACTGAATGAAAGTAGTGAACATTAACTATGTGTTCACGTGTCTGGTGTGGAGGACCTCGTGAAGCCTTTCGGTAATGAGATGGAAGAAGGAAGCCATTTCAATGATGCATAGAAGTAGGTCAGATTTGGCCAGCATACAACCGGAAGGTTCGTTCATATAGATTGCCGTTTACGTGAGATGTGAATAAACGTCGAAAGCGCCATAATTTCACAAAATATTTCATTCTGGGATTCATCTATCAGGTGCACGGGGACGTGCTGTAGCCGAGGATCTCAAAAAGAAAAAAATCCTCGTCTTTCCCGCTCACGGAAAGCTATGGAGGAGCACGTAGTTTTGACAGAGCAACATGTTGATCTCGATCATAAGGAAGGCATGAGAGCTGGGCACGGCCACGGCGATGAGTTATGGTCCAGAGCAAATTGATTGGCCACTGAGGGTTAAAGATAAGGTGTGGAGATTTTGTCACGGAGGACGCCGATGGCCTCGTCCATCCATCACTGTCTTCACCTCCTCTAGAAGGGCTGCGTGCCAGATTCCTCCATGAAACTCCCCCTTTGAGAACAAGAGCGGCAGATGCCGCCTCCAGCGCTCCTACGCCGCCGCCCGTGGCGGCTCCAACTTTCAAGCCCCTCCCTTGAGCCCGATCTCCGGACACAGTCCATGGCTGGGAATACACAGGTCATTGTATGTCTCATAGAAGCCAAGGGGATATGTCAGGACCCCAGACTAACCCTTTCCGCAGATGAATGATGATAGCACATTGAACTTGCTTTAAAAAATTCCCCTTTTCACGTCTTAAGAAGCACATATTTCGGAGGGACCAGCTGGATCAGTCCGCACACATTTATGCAGAGCGGAGTAGAGCGCGGCCACACACACACACACACGCACACGCACACAGAAACGTGTGAAGATGTTCCAAATTACAGTAGCGCCACAACGCTCGCCAAGCAGAAATTACGAAAAGGTCAGCGCTGAAATCGTCCTTTTCGGAAGTAAGGTCGCTTCCTCCAGCAGAAAGTTCTCAGCAGTTCAGAGCAAATATTCATACTTTTACTAAGTGAATAAGTGAAAATCTCCGCAATAAGCTGCTGGAGGTAAGAAAGACTCACCGTGGGTGAAATCGCTGCTGACCGGGCCGAGAGCACACTTTGCACCGCGGAAACCGGAACGCACCCTATGGCCCGCTAGAGTCCTCCGAGCACAGCATAAGACCAGCACAAACCCCAGATGTACGTACAGGTGGACAGAGGAGGTCTGTTTAATTCACTTTAGAACATATATGAGGTTTTATTTGTCCAGAGTGATTTTATGCAACTACATTGCGAGAAGTTCAACAATATGCGACTTCATCGCCTGCTAAGCATACTGTAAGCTACACGTTACTAGAATTATTGCTGAGCAATGATATAAACGCAGACCCCCAAATCCACAATTCCTACGTGTCCGAAAGAGAAACGGGGATTACTAAGCAAAAATTTTCCAGTGTAAATTCTTAAACGGTCTTCATTAGATATTTCTCAAGAAAGAGTTCAAAGCAATTGCGCGGAGTGGGAAACCGCCTTAGGAAAAACACCCTTAAAAGTCCATAGAGCAAAAGAGCTATTTTTCCAAGGTGTGATTTCACTGAGTGGTCAGCGTGGATAATCTGCCCTCTTCCATCATTCTGAGAGCTGTGTCCAATCGCATTGTCCGAAGCAGCAGGTAGCCCGTCTACTCGGGGCTACGGGGCCAACCGCGTCCCCCGAACCGGACGGCCAGCTTGCGGACAGGCCAGGGGTCAGCGCCCGGGCTGGACGCAAGCTGGACGTTTAACAAATGACGTTTACAGCACGGAGGAAAATGATTAATAGTCGGGTAATTTCAGAGGTCAGCGTGTCACTTCGGCCTGAGTGCGCAATAACAGCGCACAATTTGTCCTTCGTTGCGTCTCCTCGCCGTTTTCCATAAGCCGCGATCTTGCAGGTGAACCCCTTTTTCCACCCTTATCGGTTTTAGGTTTTTCCTTCTTGCAAGTTTTTCCGCACGGCGAATACATAAATAAAACGGCACACATACTTGGGTTTTCCAAAGACGGTAAAAAGCTCGGATATTCACAGCACCCAACGGTATCTTTTTAACAACTGCTCCTTCATATTGCCATCCCGAGTGGTCAACGTTTTGCTGTATAACTGAAGTGAATTTATGGCAATTACTCTCCCGGAAGTTCAACCCTATATGCGTCACTAAGGGCATAATTCCTCGTTATTACTATTGTATTTATTTGTTCATTTATTTAGCTCGCTGGATACAATGATATGCAGAATTACTGACAACCCATAGTTACAATAACCACTGCAGTTACAAATGAAAAGCTAAGAAACACAAATCTGCATCTGGCGTAAAACACAAGACAAAACACGTCTTGTGGCGTAAAAGATGTTATTTAAAAATGCAAAATGCTATGCTAGTAATATCACAAGCAGTTGCTGTGGTTTATTCTTTGCGAGATCTCTTCTATACGGACATCAGATCCAGCTGAAAGGGGTTAGGACGGCCTCGTTTCCCTTAAAAAGTCCGGTCCCGTCCACTTCGTCGTCTCGCCCGATGGTTCGCGAGACGCGCCATAGAAGCGGCGGCCCATCGGATCCTTTTGTCGAACGCGGAGGAGGCGCCGAGAAGCGGCATTGTGCCTCCCGCCAGTTGTCATCCCCAGAATAATTTCGCAAGGCCCCCACCGCACGCACTCCCTCTGGCTCTCCCCCCAGGCCGACCCAAAAGGCAGCATGGTGCCCGGCGCGAGCGCTCGCTCGGCAGGACCGAGTCGGGAGGTTCACTAGGGGTTGCAGGTACTTTTCATGCCACTAGGCAGCTAGGCTCCCACGTCCTGCTGCTAGAAATTTGTCATCTCGTTCCCTCCTTTTCGGAGCGTGTCAGCGCGGGCCCCCGATGGGAGATTTGTAGATATGATAACTCGATTAGGCCCCGCGATGGATGACGCCGCGGCACAGAGCCAGCGGTGCCCAGGGGGGTCTTGATCTCGCTGCTTAACCTCTCCTCGGGAGACCAACTGTTGCGGCTGCTAGAAGTCACGGCCCCCTGGCTACCTACAAATCACTGGCTGGCCCCTAAGTTCCCGCTATAAAATTTACAAACTTAACTGCAGTTCAAAGAAATCCTTGCTGACCACAGAAAATGAGAAAACTGAAAACTAAAACAGAGTTCCCCATAATACAGACATATACATCAATGTAGAGTACATTTATATGTAACGTGTTTGATATTCTATATATGTTGAACAAAATAAATAAATACATACATAAATTGAACAAAACTTCAGTTGTAGGTTTTGTCATTTCATGGGACCAGCAAAAATTTCTTGAAATATGTTTGCATACATTATACATTGAGAATTTCCTACGTATGTATGTTATATTAATTTACATATCGAGGGAAACTGCTTTTTAACTGCATAATACACAGTACTTTATTACATTCCATCTGCGTAAGACACGGTGCAATTAAATTCCAGGATGACTGGTTTTAGTGGAGAGCTTAAGTTAATACTCTGTTTGAATCGGAAGCTTTATTAGAAGATAAAACAACTCGCAGATGTGTATTTAGGGCCAAGGGAGCGAAGGCAGCTTAAGGGGGGCAGAGCAGAGTGAGCGCGGGGCTGCGGCTCCCCGGTTGCCCGAAACGCAACAGGTGCGACGGCACGCACTTGCACTCGTTTCCAGAGAAATCCTCTTCATTACCATCGCAGGATGCATCTTTCCTTCTTGTTCTCGCTCATTAAGTCCGAGGATGGCCACGTTCGATCCGAAATTAATTTCCCGAAAACTTGCCCCACGTTAACCCTCAATGTGCCGAACGAGGTCGTTTTGAACCCACCTTCACATAAAGTGAGTTTATTCACTTTTTAAATTAAAACAACAAATTAAAAAGTAATTTTTAATTTTATTATTTATTGTTTACTTACATACTATCTACCTTCTATTTCAGGGACACTACATAAAGCCAAAGGTTCTCCCTGTTTTAACAAATGATGAGAAAGGTCATCTATTTAATCCAAAGCTCAGAAGATTATTTGTCTTACTTAGCATGACTTTCAGTGCTGGAGCAACTCTGGCAGAAAATACCTTGACCAACAGTACTTTGGTGGGAGTGGCATGTTCAGTAGATATGCTCAGGAGCCACAAGGGTGACACTGAGTACTGCGTAAGAAGCACTTTTCCCTCCAGAATAGACCGAGTTCTTCGAGATCTTTGGCAAACCGGACTCAAAAAAATGCTGAAAAGTCCCAATGTCACCTTGGTCCATAATATCAAATCACATATAGTACCCTGGGACAGGGTTGAGAATAAAATAGCGTCGTCGACATGCTGATGGAACGGCTGGGATGATACGCGCTTTGTGACGAGTAGGATGGATTGATACGATCATGCCGTTTCCAACAAACGTTGACCGTGCAGCAGTCTTCACGTGCAGCAGACGCCAGGAATCGTGAGATCAGGCAACGTTTTTTCCAGCTCCTCAGTCATCCAGTTTTGGTGAACGTGTGATCACCGGAGCCACATCTCCGTATTTTGAGCTAGGAGAAGCGTAACATACTACGTACTTCTTGCCGCACCCTGGTCTCATACTTAACTGCTCATTCCTCACTTCCGGCCCACTTGTTAGCCCGCACAGACCTTTCTGATCTCCTCTGTGCTTGGAATTCCCAGGACGGTGACCGTCCCCGACAACCGCTGTTCGTGGAACGAACAAACGTGTCGCTTTCAAAGTCTCGGACACCACAGCCCTCACATTCTAACGTTCAGCCAAAGAGAAAATGTTCACATGGTCGGCACGCTTTATAGAAAGAGCCACAGGGTAACTCATAACGCGGAGGTGGGGAACTGTATCTGTAAAAGGGCCAGTGAGTAGAGATTAACTGATAACTATAATAACTATTATATTGTTAATAACTTTTACGATCAGTAATGCGATATTAATACAGTTAATATATTTCTGAATAACGAAATACTTGTTATGAGCGTCTGCACAGCTGTATGCGGCTGACGTGCGCTGAACTTGGCATGCATCGCATGAGGTGTTACTGTATATTGTGCTTTATCAGGTAATGGTAAAGAGGGAGAAAAAAAAAAAAAATCTTCCAAATCATCACACAAACTCCAGTGTTGTTCATTACTGTTATTCTGTGTCACATTTTAATGAATGTTTTAATATCGGTGAAAAATGTTAACGCATTCCGAGGAAAGAATACAGGAGGGTCTTTCGGTTATGGTGATATATGATGAACAGCAATATCATTACGAGTGACTGTGCAATTTGATTTATTTTTATTCATTCGGCAGATGCTTCCTCCCAAGCAACAATCAATAATTAAGTATTTAGTGGACACTTTTACCTAAGGTGACTTAGAGTGTAAGAAACACTGCAGTAAACCATCTACACAGCAGAGAAGTGTAATACACACAAACTACAGGCAACTTAGAGTCACCAGTTCACCTTAAGCACATGTCACTGGACTGTGGGAGGAAACCAGGGCAACTGGAGGAAACCCACATGACCACAGAAAGAACTTGCAAACGCCACCCTGACTGCTTTGTCACACGATAACATCAGAGAAAAATAGAAAATATAGTTATACATTACATTTATTTATTTCATCAGGCACTTTTCTCCAAAGCGACTTCCAACGAACTACAACTACCAGCCCACACACCTTATTCACCGCAGTGACTTACACTGCTAGATACATTGCTTACAACGGGTCACTCATCCATACATCAGTGGAACACACTCTCTCTGTGTGAACCTGAGCAGCATGTCTTTGGACTGTGGGAGGAAACCGGAGCACCCGGAGAAAGCCCACACAGACATGGGGAGAACAAGCAAACTCCACACAGACTGAGTGGGGATCGAACCCACGTCCTCTCGCGCCACCCAGGTGCTCTGAGACAGCAGTGCTACTCACTGTGCCACCATGCTGCCAGATTTTAAGACAAATAATTAGAGAAAAAGGGGACTAACACCCCAGGTTCATTCAGGCAGGCTCTGAATACAAGTCACTCAGTATTTACCACAGCAGTATAGGAGACAAGAGCAGTAGAGTGCTCCAAAGTTGAGCGAGCAGTTTTCTGGTCCCCTGGGGTCTCACATTTCTTCAATATAATACATTAACTGATAATTACTTTGAAAGGAAAAAGTCTAACGGGCGTATCCCAGACGTAGGAAATATTTACTAAGGAAAGGGACCGATAAGGAACAGACAATGTCCCAAAATCAATCTGATCCATTGCTTGTGTGCCACTTTAAACGCACAACTTATTTTGTTTTTTTCATAACACAATCTTCATCATAAACATGAAAACAGGGCTGTTCATAATTTGCTCTTATTTTTGTTTTGTAAACGAGCAGAGTGGTGCAACAGCTGCATAAAGATTTCTGCAGCAGACAGAAACTTCCAGCCTCAGGCTATTATGTAAAATGCATCCAGGTCTAAGAAGGCATGACTAGTTAGTGTCAGAGCAGAATCCTTTCCTTTCCCACAAGTGTGGCGCAGTAATGATGCAAACTGTCCCACCAGTCAACAGTCGACCGGGTGAAAGGGACACTTCTTCTTAACCGCCTCCTGTTAGACCTGAAGTCTGTGGAAAAAAATCAGTGTTTGTGACTTAAAGGCAAAGGAGCGATCCCAAAAGGCCACGCGCCCCCCTACCGCCCTCCTGCCGCACACAGGTAACGGATCATTTATTGGCACGCGCTCGCACTCGGGGCGCATGAAGTGCGTAAAACGGCCACAGCTGAAGACTTGCAGGCAAGCCCTCAAAGCGCCGGTCCTCTCCCAAGCCCCTATGCTGTATCCAAATTCAGCACGATAATGAGTTTCAATCCCACCTTCATCAAGATACTTACCCCAAACTGATACAGCAAGCTACCCTGATGTATAACTGGGTAAATGAGCATAAATCACGGAGAGGCATCGGCTCAAAGAATAAATAAGCGAATGCTAATTCCGCACTAAACAGCCAGCTGACGATTCTGCAACTCCGGGCAGAAAGAGAGAGCGAGAGACAGAGAGAGACGCGTGAAGTTGCCGTTGCCCCGCTGTACCAGCCAAGCGGGCGCTGCGGTGTGACAGACACCTTCATTACATGGGGGATCAAGCGCTAGCGGAGACTCCGCAGGATGGAGGCTGAGGGCTGGGCTGACAAGTGTCACCTGGGTAGGATGCAGTAGGTGATGCTCTGGTAAAGAGCAGCACAGGGAGTGATGGCTCATTCCTCCGGCTCTTCGAGTTTCCGCAGCTTCCCTCAACACTGCTGATCACGGGTTCGACCCTACAGCACTGCTAAGGTGACAGCTGTACTGCTACTGAAAGGTTTCCGAATTAAGGAGCGTATTAAACGAAATAAAATTAGAAGAGAACAACAACTGAATGAGGAAACAAAAACAATGGTGTACAATGTAACCGCTTCACAAGAAAACACAACTGCAGTGAGTAGAACAGGTGCGTCACTGTACCTAAAGGGTGCAACCAGAGATGGGTTCGAGCGCCACTCAGTCTATGGGGAGCGTGCATTCTCATGTGTGTCCTCCCGAAGTCCAAAGACCCGCTTCAGGTGAACTGGCGATGCTGACTTGCCCGTGTTCTCTCTGTGTGTGCGTGAGGCACATCCTCCTGCTGTACGAGTGTGAATGACTGTAGAGAGTTTACTGCAGTGTCTCTAAGTCACTTTGGATAAAGATACTGGATGAAAACTAGTTAATAATCACTGTACATCACTTTGGAGAAAAGCCTCTGCAAAAATCGATAAATGTAAAATATAAATTTTAAAAGGCAGATTAAGAGAAGCAGCAAGACATTTGAAATACAACTGCTATTTATGATATCCGCCTTAAACTTGATTTAATTTTTTTTTTTTTTTTTTTTTTAAAGTTCACCTTAAAAATGCTAAATAAATGCGGTAAGCAATTAAATAAAGTTCACAGAAAAGTTTAGCGAACATAAGCTGCCCGGAAACGCGATGCCCACCGCAATACAGACATTTTGCTGGTAGCTTAGGTTTAAGAAGTACAAATTTCCTCTAAAGCTGGCAGCTCATCCTGAAATCTGAGCAAGATCCCTGGGCCTTCCAGCGCTGCTTTTTCAGAGGGACATGACAAACAGGATTATCCCCTGTCGACACGTCGCTGATCCACGGATCGGACGGCCCCTGGCCATGTCCGCGCCCCGGCACGGCCAGCTGACAATCCCCTCACGGGCGTCTAATCCATCAGGTCCTGTCAGGACATTCTGTGCTCCCCGCCCCGTGCGGACCTGCATTTGCCTAATCCACGGTCCATGAGAATAGAGGCCCGACGAGGCGCCCCTGCCCTGTTTACCGGCCACATCTGAGTCAACAAAGTCGACAACAGCACAGGAGAGGCGTTTGTCTCTCCCCGTCTTCCCTTCTCATCTTTTGGAAGAATAAGTTTGCCTAGTATCTCACAATAGCTCCTGTTCCTTCAAATCCTTAAGTGGTAATCCCTACTGCAGAAAGTCATGATCGGGGATTACCTGCAATCTTAGGAATCTGAGAGAGCCTTTGCTGTTTAGTAAACCCTCCCCCCTCCATCATCGAAAAATACTATTGTCTAATTGCAGAAGCAATTTGCGCTCAATTTAAATCATTAAATCAAGTCATGTTGTTCAAAACACTCCCCCATCTTGTGTTTACACATTCTCTTCACGCTTCTGATTTTACAGTGCGCTTCTTTCTTGGCACTTTCTTCTGAGAGTTAGCAACACAAAGTTTGTCACAAGCTCTTACAAGATACCAGCCACCTTCTGCATATGGCAAGAGCTGGACAGATGGATAGACAGACGGATGGACGGACCGATCTTCTATTGTCCAAAGTTCTCAGTGTATGAAAATGTTTTGATAAAATATAGACGCTTTACATGCTCATCTCTTTATTGCTTTTTGAGAAAACCAGACACTGTCCCTGTGCTCTGCTGACTTCAACATTGATGGTACAGTTGTTCAACCGGTACAAGTCATCTTATGCTCTTCATCCAAATTCTCCCCTTGAAAAGCAATTTTCCAAATATTTTCTCACATATAACTTTGGGCTCAGAGGTAAAAACTCTTACCATTTCCTGTGCATTTCTTTTCTTCTAAACTTTCAATGTGTTACATACAACTTGTGTCTCCCTTTGGTTTACAAAGGACCTTTCCAGAGAAAATCACTCTCATTTTTTTATACTGACATCTTTTTTGGGACCAAACTCAATTTTAACCTGTTATTCTACAGCTTCAAAAGACAACTGACTAACAAGACAAAGAAAACCGAACACGGTGATTCATGAGGGTTTAAAAAGAATAAAAAGTAGAATCACCCGTTTATGGCCCCTAAAACGAGAGTCCAGAACTAAAGAACCGCCTGAGCGCAGGGAGCGGGACACTAAGAAGCAACACTTCCCCCTTGTGGCCGAACCCTGTCATCGCGTCTCTTTAAAACCTCTCCATAGGCATGACTGTATTATTATCGGAAACGGCATTATTATTGCTA
This sequence comes from Scleropages formosus, assembly GCF_900964775.1. NCBI lineage: Eukaryota > Metazoa > Chordata > Actinopteri > Osteoglossiformes > Osteoglossidae > Scleropages > Scleropages formosus. The sequence goes on from NC_041813.1 coordinate 23,213,573, forward strand.
AGTTTAATTCAGGCACACAGCAGGGAAGTCTTATTGTTTCAGCCAGTATCTACAGTCATAAACCGCACCCTGCGCTGGTTATATTTTACACTTAACCCAAACCGTACTTTGTCTTTTTTTTTGCATAGGATTAGCTTTGACAAAATAGATATTGAGAAAAGCAAAGGAGTAATAATGTTTTATGCTTTCTCATTAAATCTCATTTTGCTTCTGACTGGGTTACCATGAAAATTCCACAAAGGCAGAGCTGATAATGTCAAACATGCTGTACTTCATGGAAAGACAATTTCACCAACAATCTATTTGATGCACACAGTAGTAATAACAGATACACCTTAGACACCTGTGCCGAGTGCTCACCTGCAGGCCCCTCAGTAAAGTACGTACGAGGACGTTTCTACTCATCTGCCCTTCACACAGCCTCCATAATATAATACGACACAATTGAGCCCAGATTAGAAAATTTCCTTTATTCCCCTACAGGGTTACATATGTAGAGCCTTACAGTTAATATAATGCAAGAGACTAAACTCTATCTAATTACCATATGTAATGAAGCAAGTACGGTACTCTGACAGTTTCTAAAGCCGCATGTCCTAAATTACCTGGATTTAAGACGTCTTGAAAATAATCAAGAAACTTGCCTTTTACAGGTGATTTTAATATCTATTTTACATAATAAAGCAACACAAACTGAATGTAGAAATAACGTTAGAAACTTTGCCCAGTGACATTTCATGCAAATAAATGTATTCAACTACATCATAGCGCTCAGGCAACAGAATTTTAGTCACTGGGCTGTCAAAGTCTCAAGTTTGAGAGCTAACCAGATTTATTAATGTTTAAAAATGGTTTACCTGCTTTATTAAATGTTCTTGCCACAGAAACAGCTCTTCTGGAAACTAAATGGCATTTTTCACAAGTGGCAGTCTAAGTGTTGTGGTGAAGACAGTCTTCAATTTGCAACAACGGCAACACGCACTGGCTAAACTGAGTGTCAAGTACATTTACAGGTGGGGCTTCTATTTTATTCCTGCATCTCCATCTATTATTATTTTTATGTGCAGTTGTATTTACTTTTGAGTACTGCATAAAGAACCCCTATGGCTCTCTGAACAAGGACCAAGAGAGACATCCAAAGGTTTGCGCTATTTGGATGCAGCTTTTACTCCTTGTAGCTCAGGGGTACATTGCCAATGGGTATTGCTGTGAAAACAGTCAAATAGTTTCTCACAGCTGCTCAGCACATTTCCTGCAATCATTTTTGACAAAACTAAACGCAAAATCTAAAGCTCACACTGCCTTCACCAGAACCTCAGACATCTCCAGCAAAAATAAACAAATGGCTCCAAACCCTCGTATCTTCTCTCAGAATGAAACTTTGCCTTCAGATCACACACAAAGCCATCAAATACACAGACAAATACTCACTACTCCTCAAAGCAAACAACTGAAAGCACTATTATCGTAACTGTACCGGAGACACTAACTGTAGAACTTGAGATTTTTTTTTAAAAATTAATACTGTATGTTGCATTTTCCATGTAGCTGTTACTTAAAAGAATTGTTGACAAGGAAAGGTACTCAGGAAAAAAAAAAAAAACAATAAATATATATATTTTTTTTTAAATCAAAAGGAAATAGAGTAAAAACAAATAAAGGTTCTCAAACAAAATAAGCCATTACACAGGGTTAAGGACCATAGCCTGGAGAAGGTTTTCCTGGTCACACGGATTTCTGTTGTAAACCTTGATCACTCGTTGAAAAAAATATTCCTCTGTGGGATGACGAATGAGCAGAAGGGTTCAAGGAAGACATCTGAAAATCTTGGGTTGTTAACGACCCCGTCTGAGGTCAGTTTGAAAGGTACCTGTATCATGCGCACATGGCTACGCTGAAGGATGCGGTCGATGGTAAAAATGCAAACCCAATCAATTCCCTGAAAAATTATGCTGTATTTCTTGCAGTAAAAAGAACCTTCTGAAAAGCACCATGATTACAGTTTGTTTCATGCTCTTGAAAAAAATATACTGTACATGTCCTACCATCATCACCCATGTGTCACTCAGTTCTGCAAAAACAGTATGTTATTTTGCCCTGGTCCATTTTCACCAAATATGATTACTGTTATATATTTTCCAGTCTCATTTGTATTGGTACAGTGGCAAAACTAAACATGTCACAGCAACCAACAGAAAGCTATACAAACAACTGCTGTGTATTTTCTTCTCTGAACTTCCAGATTACAGACAGCTGAGAAAATGCTCAAATCTTGTTGCACACTAAATCCAGCGTCTCTCACTGCCGCCCCATCCACAAGATTATCGTAGGACGTACCTCAGAAAGATGTTTACATTTACATTTATTTACTTAGCAGACGCTTTTCTCCAAAGCGACTTCCAATGAACTCTATGTAGTGTTATTAGCTCACACACCTTATTCACCAACGTGACTTACATTGCAAGATACACTACTCACAATTACAATGTTAATTGTTATGTGCAAAAGAAATATGTATACGTTATTGTACTTTTCCTTGATCTTCTTCTTTCTCTTGCTTTTCGCCTGTTTAGAGTCTTCATCCTCGTCAGACCCCACATCCTCAATTTGGGGCTTGTCTTTGTCGGGCTCTTGTGTGTCTTTTACTTCTTCCGAAGTGTCATCCTCATCCATATCTACCTCCTTCTCACGCTGTTTCTCCACCTAGACAGAAAGAGAGGAGAACTATTAAGATATCATCAATATCTTGTTCTCATCACGTGTTTCCACACCAAATTTCTTTGATCTTACAAAGAGTGTTATTGGGTAGCCAATGAACTGTGAGTGTTTCTTCACAATTTCTTTGATGCGCTTTTCCTCAATATATTCTGATTGATCCTCCTTGAGGTGAAGAATCACTTTGGTACCACAACCAATGGGTTCACCTGCAAACAACAACCCGCTGTGAGACAAAATCTGATGACATCTTTTGCATTATGAAATGAAGTAGCAAGTACATAGCATAATACAACATCAGTGCTCTTATATAAACCAGAATGCAACTGAATTTTGTCTTATTAATCTTATGTTTTGTATAAGAGTTTGTGTACTGATACACAGCGGGGGGCATGGTGGCGCAGTGGGTTGGACCGGGTCCTACTCTCCAGTAGGTCTGGGGTTCGAGTCCCGTTTGGGGTGCCTTGTGGCGGACTGGCGTCCCACCCTGGGTGTGTCCCCTCCCCCTCTGGCCTTACGCCCTGTGTTGCCGGGTAGGCTCCGGGACCCCGCATGGGACAAGCGGTTCAGAAAATATGTATGTGTGTATTGTCCTTCATATCCCTGTTCCTTAGCCACACCCTCTCACATGAGCTCTTCCTTTGGCCTTTTTTCTATTGTTAGCTTCTGTTTTTCCAACAAAAACAAAAATAACACCAGCTCACCTGTGGCCCTTTATACATACGTTCATGCTGCAGTTCTGATGCTCCTTTCATTGTTTGCACCTCCAGAACTGTGTATGTTCAAATAAGGTGGACAGTGTGTGAGAGATGAGGACTGTGTGTTCATTGTACTGTATTCAGCGGTAAGAAAACGAAGCTTGGAATAGAGAACGGGAGTACTTTTGACGTGAACATACAAGGATAACTGTGTTTTGTGATTAAACTTGCATTTCAAGCTCTGCAGAAAAAGAGTTTAAGATAAACTCAAACTTGCGTGTAACCAGGTGAATGTCACCAAAACTTTCGTCCAAAGAGACTCCCTTTGAATAATTAACGTTGAGTATTGGATGTGTTCAGGCAACCAGTTCAGAATGAAATGTACAACAAAATATTCAAAAAGTAACTAAACTGTATTTTATGGGCTGCGAATAACTAAAAGAATAAATGTAAATGAGCACCCAGATTCAGAAAATGTATCGAAAAGCCTCAACTTCTGGACTCACAATGCGCATCACCCTCCCTGCAGCAAAATGATGAACAAATGATCCCCTGCAAGCCACTCATCACACTGGATTTGCATTTGAAGGTCAAAGGTTTGAATGCCACCTCCTGCTGTAGCACCCTTGATCAAGGTACTTACCCTAAATTGCCCCAGTAAGTTACCCAGCTGTATAAATACCTAGATAACTGTAGGTAGCTTAACGTTATAAATCGCTCTGGGGGAAAATGTTAGCAAAATAAATTAACGTGAAATCTCTGTATTCTCCTATGTGTATCTCCTGCCTGCTGTGGTTATTACTTCAGAAATCCATTAGCTGTTGACATAAATTGGCAACTAAGGACTTATTCAGAGTCCTCACCTCCCTAGAGTGCTCCTGCTGTTGCTCTGCCCACACCTGCCTCCCCAAGAGCTCAAGGCATGTAAACCGAGGGTGGTCTGATGGGGGACAGGAACAAGTTCTTTTTTTTTTCCCCCCTCTTTTCTGCCCACTATACTAGCTTCTAGAAGAAGCTCAGCTCCAATTCCTGCCCCTATGGAGCAGCGAGAGCGAGTGCAGACAGGCACATGGCGGAGGCTCCGGCTCTCGGGTCAACATATAGGCACATCCTTTCACTGGAAGACAATGTCTGTCATGATGGAGCATGCCAGGAATTTGGCCTTGGAAATGAAGCATCTTGCCAGAAGGGAAATTGTGAGAGATCTCCTTGGCCCTCAGTGCCGTGACATTTTTTGTTCCCTCTCAAAAGCACAAACCATAGGATGGGATAGGATGACTCGCGAAATAAATCCCCTCTCCCTCCCTTTCTCCCCAAGTTTCACACTAAAAATAATTAAGCCCTACTGTTCGGCCTCCCCAGAGGACAGCGATGAATTACGGCGCGGAGGGGAATATATAATACGCTATAATACACTTCGGTAATAATATCTGGAGGCCCCACAAGTACAGAAATGCACCTTGGCCCAAGATGAGCAAATTCTCCACAAGGAACAAACACTTTTCTGATGAAGCAGACGCTGGTGTTTAAGATTAATTTCACAGCTTTGAACCCAAGAGGTAACGGAGGAAAGTCCTCGCTCGTAAGGAAAGCTCCGGCAGCGTGTGGAGCTCCCCAGGGCCCCAGGAACGTAAGTACCGCGGGATCGAATCGGTTCGCGGGAAGGCTTCTCCTTCCGGTACTTTCTCCCAGACAGCGGCCTCAGGTGCGAGTCCCTTTTGTACAGATGCCGGGTGAACCTGGAATTCTGCGTTAAACAGGGAGAAAAAAAAGCGGCACAGAGACCGTTTCACAGACCACTTTGACTTCTCTTCAATAATCAGTGTCAAGTCCAGGCACATTTTTAAATCATATTACCCACAGCATTGGATGAAAGCCATGAAATTCAGTCTTAATCAACATCTCTCAGAACCGGTTATCAAATGAGGTGAAAAAGATGATAAGCAAACAAGAGGAGTCGCATCATATATGCTCACAAAATGTGTGCACATGATCTTAACAAACTTTAAATAAAAAAAAAAAAAAAAAAAAAGCTCTGGTACACTTAACAATATCAACCCGGATAACCGAAAAAGGAAAGAATTTCCCTGCCCTGGCAGGTAACGTGTATAACACCGCCACTATAGCGCTGCACTCCCGTCACAAAATCGCCGGGCGCCATTTTCCCCCCATAGGTTTCCATACTAGTTAAAGCAATTTACGACGCTTACCTCAGTATGTAATATTTCTCGGTAAAAATGTACTTTGTCCGCACTTATATAGCGTTATACACGATGCTGGTTATTATCATAATTCCACAGTGTGATGACGGTACTTATGTTTGACGGAACACTAACCTGCTGTATCGAACAGGGGAAAAAGCCTGTGTGAAGAGACGCTGTTCCACACTGACTGACCGCAGCGGGAAGAACGTCGCGCCTCGCGTTATAGTGACAGTCTCTTGACTCTTCTCCGTGTGCACCTGCCTAGCATTAGCTACTGCCTCACTGAACTGGGGTGTTGTATTTAAATATATGTTCTGTAAAGCACTGGAAATGGATTTATTACACCGTCGTGGAATAGGACGGGGGGGACAAGTGGAAAAAAAGAAAAGAATTAGTTAGAAAGAAGAGACACCGCAAATCACTCCATCTTCACTGGGCGTCACACACGCCCTGTTCCAACTGCATGATATTTGCCGTTTCCCGGCGCACAGAAACCAACAAATACACTTTTTGTGAGCATATTAGTAACAAACATGCATATCAGCATCTAATCGGGCTTTTTAAAAGACATGATGTCTTTGCTATAATGATCCATCCATGGTGCTGCTTGTGGTGACACTACTGACATTTATTAATTTAACTTTTCTCCAAAGCGACTTACGATGTTAAGATAGTTACTAGTTACCATTTAGGACTGGTTAATTTCACTAGAGTAACCCAGGGGTAGTACCTTGCTCAAGGGTACTGCAGCTGAAGGTGGGATTCAAACCTGTGACCTTTGCACCCAAAGGCAGCAGCTCCAACAACAACACTACCAGCTGCCCCCATTATAAATAATTTTTCCAATCTGGACCTGTTATTACATATCCAATTCATATGTGTAAAATTTCACTGTGTTTTTACCAGCTGCACTAAGCACTTTATCGATGAGATGATGAGAAGGAGCACCGAACTGAATCTCCTGTGTCGCTAAATACTCGACCAGAAAAATGTCCGGTCCATTTTTTTATTATTATTATTATTATTATTATTATTTATTGTCAGCCCAGGGATCTTTAGAGAAGCCGTGCTGGAGGAAATGAAGCCAGGCGTGTCGGAATCCCAGCAGAGGGTTTAACGGAGACGATGGAGCTCACTTTCAAGTTGGGCCATCCGGAGCCCCTTCGCCCTGTGCGTCACTTCGTGATGTCCGATCTTAACCGAAAATAAAAAACACTACTAGGAAGGCAATTAGGAATCGGCAATATTCCGGTAAAGTTTCATGCGGCTCCTTTTGTGACGAACGTCAGCGGATATGGTGAAGGAAGGAAACTAACTGTACTTCAGAATCACACAACTGCAGCTATGTCTCTTTCTCCTAATGCCCAAATTGTATTTTCTCTGAGATGCACATCGCTTTGGAGAAAAGCATCCGTTAAATGAATAAATGTAAACTGAACCTTGGGCTCATGTGAACACACCATCTGAAGGAGGACATGAGGGGCTAAATAAAGAGACGTCCTTCCGCGGTGTCAGTAGGTCTCCGCGGGACTGAAGGAATTTGTCCGTTGAGGCACCTTCCCTCGCTGGGAAACACGGGACAGATTACCTCTTACGGTCCCTGTGTTCTCTCCGCTAGTCCTGTGCTCTCCTCGGTGTCTATTATCTTTATTATCCTTCAGGTCCCCGAGTGCAGGTCGACTGAGCTGACCCAGGAGTGGCGCGAAGCCAGACCTCTGTCCTCCCACGAGCTGTCCCTTTTGGGGAGGATTATTAATTTATCTTTCTGCACGTGTGGTCCTTTCTCATAAGGACCCCTTGCGTCCATTTGCCTTTCTCCTCGCCCTCATTTGTTGAGTATCTAAGTGTCATAATCGGGGGTAGCCGTGCTGTGAGCGCATTTTTTGGTAACTAGTGAGAATTCCTAATCCCTTAATACATATCCCATAAAGCTCCCGGATAGTGAGGCGGCTTCGTCTCAGAACAGCGGGTTGGAGGTGGGGGGGGGGGGGGGGGGAGGTCGCCGCTAAACGCAGAAGGCGCAGAAGGTCTTAGTTCTGGCCGTAAGAACGGGAGCTTTCATCCTGCTTTACCACGGCAAAATTAAATTTAATACCAGCTACGCTGGTGTGCATTTGACATTCAGGGAGGACACAGAAAGGAAAAAAGAAACAAAACTTACCGGGGTATTATTGGGAATTTAAACTGGTTAATTGACATGTTTTTCCAAAGTGACATACATCGCAGAAGAAACAATACAGTGCACTACACCAACAGATGGAGAGAACTGGATGCAGACGTGTGATTCTTGAGTACAGTGAATTTGTCTCAGTCTGTCTCAGTCTCATCCCACCATATGAACCAGAACACATTACACAAACAGTTGCATGTGGAGTTTTTTTTAAATTTCTTAAACTATATGCATATAATTTAAGGGTTAGGGTCAGGGTCAGGTCAGGGTCTATATATTCTTTTGTTCTTTCTATGTATATATGCACAGATGTATTGTACATATAAGGAATATTTCTTACTGGAATAATAATTCCTGCAGTAGTTGCAGTGAGCACGTATTATTTTTCTAATTAAAAATGAAGTGAAAAATGTAGTTTCACACCACATATTTGAGGCTTTTGCTCCAGACAAAACAAACAGCGTCGCACAGGATTTGTACGCGGAGAGCGCCTTGGGAAGCAGCGCGACGGACAAGTGCTGCGTGGAGTGGCCGTCCTTGGACGCCAAAGAGGCAGACAAAAAGGGCGCCTCTCCAGTGAAGATGCCTCCCCAGAACGGTGCTGAGGGGGCTTGAGCCGGAGCGGGCGGACCTGGGACAAGGGCGCGGCGCGGCGCCAGTTCACGTTCGTCCTCTTCACACACACCTGTCCCAGAAAGGGCCTGGTTCTCATCTGCTGAAAAGGGCGCCATATTGTGTGTGCCCCCCCCCGAACCGTCCATTATCACAAAGCAAAGGAGCAGGGAAAAGGCGATCTGAATCAGCTCACAGAGTGGTGGCTGAGAACGCCTCTTGGGCCTTTCTGGAGGGCTCCGGCGCAGATAGGCCAGATGTGGAGAGAGCAAAGGGCTGCTCGAATGGTTTAGCTGATGGCCGCCCTTGTTATCCCAACACTCCCTTTTGAGAGCGTGTCCGAGAGAGGCTTCCCATAGCAACCTCTGAGGTGGCCTGCCTTTTGTCCCCACGCCCTCTCCCCTCCTGGCCCAAACCCACCCAGATAAAATTTCTGCTCCAGTGGGCCTAGACAAGGCCACCATTAACTGCAGGCCTGTGTGGAGAGCACGTGGGACAATGGGCCCAACACAGTGTCCCAGCCCTCAGACAAGGCTGGAAACAAATGTTACAGGGATTTTGCAGAATAGAATCATCCGGCCGGTGTCACTGAATACATTTACCTACCTCAGAGCCCATTCAGGGGCCCCTTTTTTGTTTTATGTCAGAAAAAAGGAGGGACACTGATGGGGGAAGAGGCATGGGTGAGAAATAACTGGTCTCCACAGAGACCGTTTCAGCAGAAAATATGGCAGCGTGCATTGGAAGACACAAGTGAAGGGCGATGGCACAGCGCTTGCTCTTCAGTCTTGTTTATTTAATTTTTTTTTTTTTTTTTTTACATAAAAAGACAAAGACTCACTGTTTTTAGTTTTCGTGGGGTTCGTTTCTTCCTTAATTTCCACTTTGTACTAATGAGGGGGTTGGAGAGAAGTACAAACTACAATATTTTCTCTTCTTGGATTTGTTGGTTTGTCTAAAGAATTAAGAGACTTGGAGGGTGAGTGTTGGCCAAAGCTTGTCAACAAGATGTACATTCATTACTGAAAACACTCATCCAGAAAGGAATGGCAACTGGCTGTCCAGAGCTGGACTGGCAGATGAAAAACAAATCTCCTCAAGACGTTAACGTTATATTTAGTACTGCTTTGGAGGTAATAAATGATGAGAGCATTGTGTTGGAAAAGTCACCCCCAAACCAACATTTATTCATTTATTTTATTCACAAGTATAAACACATGCTGAGGAATCGCATATTAACTATTTACTACGTATGTCGCTTCAACACACCCTTTCTTTGAAAGTTTAACAGTAGGATTACATAAGAAACAATGTTAAAATCTTGGTCGACTTTTCTTGCTGTATTTTATACTTCTTTGCTATAGCGGAAAGACCATGGCTTAATATTTTCATATATTACTATTTTATTGACTCAATAAATATTCACGTTTCCTTTGTATTTAAATATATTTTCTATAAAATGAGTCATGAAGTCTGCAGAAACAATTCATGGAACTAAACTTCAGTCTTCTTAGGTTTTATATATACCATAATTCAATAATCGCACACCCAGTGTCACAATGTGGTGATAATTTCTAGATCTAGCTATCGGTCTATTTATGATGTAATCCTTTTAGGAAGCAGTGCTAAAATAAGCCATCTCTTCATAGTTTATACTTCATATTCAACACCTCAAAAATTGTGTTTCAGTACATGATGTGAAACACGGAATCCCACATTTCATAATTCTAAACAATAAGTCAAAATGCATCTGAGATCTGAGCTCCCTACAAGATATATTAACACATTCCATGCAAAATTTACAGTCCGGAGAGTACATTCTAAAAAAGGCTCTTGAGGGGGAAGATGTCTTTATCCAATTGTCAGGAAATGAACATTTAAATTTGTCCCAGCTCTAAAGCAATATTTGTTTAAATACACAGAGGAGCTGAACCCCTTGCTTTTTTTCCCCCCCCAACTGTAACAGCACCACCACTGGGCCACGAAGACACACAGAACATGGTAACAACACGAGAGTACCACTGAAAATGTAACTGCAACTCCTCACAGTTTCGTCATCCGTCTCTCACTCAGTTCAAGGTGAACCTTAACTAAAAGCTTTGCTACATACGTGTACAACACTACTGACCCACCCCTCAGGAAACCACAGCTTTTCACCATGTTCAATCAGTATCTCATTTATTAAAATCTTTAGATCGACTCCTGCTCAGTTGCTTATCTAATATCTGCACTTTGTCCCATCGGGTATCTAATGCAACACTGTACTTAATGTTAAGGGACAGCTGGTAGCATAGCGGTTACAGTTACTATCTTTGGATCCAAAGGTCGCACGTTCGATCCCCACCTCTGGCTATAGAACTGTTGAGAAAGGTATTTACCCTAAATTTCTGCAATAAAATTACTGAGCTGTATAAAATGGGTAAATAATTCTAGGTAACTTAACACTAAGTCGCTTTGAAAAAAAGCATCGTAAACCTCTCTAACGCTACGTAAAATACAGTAATGCTGCTGTGATGATGAGTGCGAATGAGTCTGTTCCTGGTGCCTGTTGTATCAGTGATTATGTACGGGACCCTTCAGCCCCCTCTCGATCCCAGGCCAACCTCTTGAGCTCCGGCATCCACGCCTGCCTCGCCTACCAGGACATCTGCCCACTGCTCGAGTGACAGACAGCCAGGAATGCGGCATCTGTGGGTTTGCCCGTATAGATCACCAGGCAGTTGCCAGGGGGGGTTTGTGAAACAACAGGATGGGGACCCAAGGGACAAACTGGGTTTTAATTGAGCAGCTTCAATTACCGACACCTAAGCAGCTCTGACGGAACGCAACTGAAGGAGTCGAGATGAAAATGGAACGGTCTACAGAAAAAGTGAGAATCGCCAACTCAATTTCACTAAAATATTTCCAGAAGAAAAAGAGAACAAATACCATCACTATCTTCATGATGCAAAGGGCTGGCAAAGCACATTTACATCCAGGGCTATAAATACCCATGTGATTTGTATAGACGTAGCCAAGAACAAAAAACACTGCATCGCGTACGCTTGACAAGGGGACAAGCAAAGGGCACAAACGTGTTTCCACAATTATTCTATCAGTCAACGACTGTGATTGATAATACCCTCCCCCCCCCCCCAATAACTAACAAGCTGTTACACACCTGGCGTATCACGAACAATATGTCCACATAACACCGCATAAAAATTATGTTCAAAACTCCATCATGACATATCGAGAACTGCTGTTACTTTGAAAATACATCGTTTGATATATAACTGGATTACAATAAAACTGCACAAAGCGGAACTCTGAAGCTGACACCTGAGGATTTGGAAATAAATCCAAATAAAGGACTACAAAGCAAAAATCAAATATGATGGCAACAATGGCAATATTAATAATAAAGTCATTTTTTAAAAGTCTAAAACTGATTATACTGAATGTGAAGGCAAAAAAAAAAAATTCTAATGATCACAAATAAGGGAACTGGAAACAACGCAATTAATATTTGCACTTAAGCAAAACTGCAAAAGTTTTACTTTCAATAAATTGGTAAAAGGTAAAAACACATAAAAACAAAGAAAAATATGTCTCGTACGATTTATGCTTAGGATCATTCTTGCTTTCACCCACTCGTTGGCTGCTTATAAAACCCGTGATGAAAGGTCTCTCAGCCGTGCATCCGAGTTCTTACTAATATAATTCTGAGATGAATGTCAATTTAATGCGGTTGATGATTCATTTGGGAAATCTGGAAGCCCTTCCCCGAATCAGAGTAAACAGGAGGCAGATGTGTCAACTTCACGGTGATAAGGGAGAGTGGCTGCAATGGCGACGTCTGCCCTAGACATCCTGTCCGGCTGAATAACCCTTGTGTCACTTATAATAAATTGGAACCCTTGGCAGGACTACCTGCGTGGGATTTCAATGTGTCCCAGACTGACTTTGCCTCTCTTTTCGGGGGGTTTTTTGTTTAGGTTGCTTTTCTCCCTGCTCCTCTAAGTGGGCCATAGGTACCCTGGGAACCTGGCGGGCTGCCCGGGGACCTTTAAAGACAGCTCATGAATTAGCCCTTATTAGTCTGCTGCCTGACATCCAGGCCAGCCTGTCAGAGCGCCGCCGCCGCCGCCGCCGCCGCCAACAATGCCAGCAACCCTTAACAAGGCGAGCGGTGGGCAAAAGGCACGGGAAGAGAGCAATTTGTGGGAAAGCGAGTTGACCCCTCGTGGGAGGGGTGGGGTATGTGGTGGGCGGGAGGGAAGGGTGCAAGGATACATGGGCCAGTGGGACAGCCTGAAGGGAGGCTGCTGCTGTGTCACGCGCCGGACGCTCGGCGGGGCCTCCTGCAGCAGCGTGCCGAGCGTCCGGCCGCAGTGCTCTCTAAACACTGCCATCCGTTGTTTGGAAAAAGACGACGTGCTTTGTTTCTGCCTGGATTCACGGCGACTTTGTTCCCCAAAGGGGGACATTCCATACCTAGTTTAGGGTGTCCCCTGCCGAAGGTCGGTCCTTTAAGTGATTTCTGTCGGCACGTTCCCCGGTGGAACGGAGGCGCACGTGCGGCTGACCTGCCCGGGTCGGGTTCCCGGAGGTCAGTTTAGCCATGTGTGGAGGGCTGGGAGGTGTTACCCTACGGGACACGATAACGCAGCGCACATGCAGCGAGAAAAATTACTTTTACACGAGACTGCTCACATTGTTTGGCCCTTTACTAAGCTGGAGCAATTCACTGGAACTGGGTTTGGACTTCCAGACAAATAGCAGAAAGCCCCTCATGCACTTTTTTTTCATTTTTAATAACGCATAATAATATGCTGATGATTTTTACACGTGAACTGGGCAGACGAGTATGTCAAAATAATTTACGCATAAAGTCCGTAACTAGCAGAAAAAAGCCATGAATATATAAATGTGAATTCCAAAGGTAAACTGAGGATTTCCTGCTTAATTTAGGCCAAAGCAGCAGGGTGTAGATATTCACCTTTTAATCCCATCGACAGCTTTCTTGACCTTTGACTCCGGCAGGCCTGTATCGGTGTCCGCATTCATAAGTCTGGGGTAAGAGCCTCGTCCAGCGTGTGGTTCAACACCCTCGAGTGAGACTCTGCCCATTACGCTGTAAAACGGGGGCTGTTTTCTCAACATGCAAACACGTTAACTGAACGTTCAGTGAATCGACTCTAAACAAGGGAGGTCTACTGTCCTAGAAAAGACCAGATGACGATCGAGCCATCGGTGCCCATCACCTAAACTGGATAGACTGTGACATAAAACTAACCTTACCTTTTTGGCGTGTTCCAACATGATCAACACATATGCCATAAATCTTCCCTACAATGGCAAGGACAGGTTAGCCACTAAAAAGCCATCAGGACGGTGATTGGTACCGTAATGCGGTGCCATTTGGCGGCCTTGTGCTCACAAGAAAGGCCTTATCAGTGTTTGCCAGATAAAGGGTACGGAGAGCAGCCATTGCCCTGCCCTGCTGTGACCCAAGAGAGGAGGTTGATTCTTAGATAACACCGGGAGGAAGGGGGCAGCACAGGGGCCTCCCCTCCAGCCTGTCATCCTTGTCCGTCCTTTCAGTCCTGGCGAACACCGAGCAACGGGTTGTATCTGCGGAGGAAGTCACGGCGAGGAGGACTTTGTCAGGCTTCGGTGTTGCTGTCATCCGCGTGACACCCCCAACCCATCTGTCACCAGCCGCCAGGTCAACAAAAGCACTTACTGCTTAACCAGCCTAAGAAAACAAAAGGTTGTCTTTCTTTGAAAGGCGACTTATCTCCATATCCAGTTCACCGCTTGCTTGGCCTGTGAGGATAACGGCACTTTTTTCTGAACCTGTGGCACAGAGCGAACGAAACGGTGAAAAGACATACAAGTAGTGCGAACGGTATAGAGTTTTTATGCAATCCGGGAATTTTTATGGTGTCCGATGTCTTTTCTGAAACGACAAACTGGTAAAGGTATCAAGGATGTTTGGAGTTGCAGATCCTGTCCAGTAGGGTTGAGGGCAGGGAAAGGGTAAAGGTTAGGGTAAAGGTTAGGGTTTGGGTTGGGGTTACAGATGGGACAAGGGTTCCAGGTAGGAACTGGGTTACGGTTAGGGTTATTATACTCCTCACTATTTAGTGAGCTGTTTTCTATTTTTCATGAACTGCATTTCACAGAAACAGAGCAATGAAAATGGGATCCTGGGGGGTCTCCTCTCCTTTTCATTGTCATTGGTGACCCAGTGGGGGTCAACAGTTGGTCAAGACTTCAACAGTCACCTTCCCCTTCCCCTTCCCTACCACCTTTGCCGTGAAAGTAGCATAATTAACCATTTCAATAGTTCTCCTTATAGCTTCATAAATCCTGTACTGGTGACCACCAGCATATTTTATTACCCCTCCCGGTTTGTGAAGCCAACAAAGTGGGTCATTCCACAAGGAATCTGGAGGTGAGAGCCTCAGGCCCTGATCCCCAGCAACCCCCCCAGCCCGTTTCATTTAATTATTGTTCTGGGTTTGTGACCTATAACACCCCTATCTGCTGACCTTATTAGCAAAGCCAGCTTGGATGGATCTCCACAGGGACTCTATCTTGTCCATCACACTTAGGAGATATATGCAGAGAAGAAGTTTCATATGCTGGCGCACGACAGCATGAGGCACTTAATCAACTGGCAGGTGAGGTAAGGCCACTTTACACCAAGCTGGCCTCATGCTTTTGGGACGATTCCTTCACGCAACATTGACCCGTTCGGCAATTCATGACGAGGTCAGCTGACACCAGCGGAGCGCTGGGTAATTTCATGCACGGCACGCGCTGCATATAAAATCATCATCGATCCTCTCCGAACGCACACCTCGATACAGGTGAGAAAAGCAGTCATCGGCGGCCTGTCAGGCCAGGTGGTTTGCTAGGGTGCAGAGTGGATCCCGCGGTTGGACAGCCTACGCAAGACGCTTCCTCACACATGCCACACGGGCAGGGGACACTCTTCGCTCATCTCGAGCTGTCAGCGGCAAACATTTGCCGCTTTCAAAGGGAGAGAGCGATACCCGAGCCCCACCGGCGTTGTCAGGGCGCTAATTGACTGCAGAGGCTGGCAAGAACAACACTGGTGATGCGCAACACACCTGTCAGCCCTCCAAATGATAGCAGTTTCCTGCTTAATTAAGGGGAGCAGCCAAATCTCGCGGCTTAAATTCAAATTTAGGCTTTGGCGATGTACTCTTACGCTCGTAACCCGCGGCATTATCTCAACCCTTTTCCTGCATTACGCAGCTATATCGTATTCATACCTTTTAAGTGCCGTTGAATAACTTTCAAGGCGGCTCAACGGAGCTGCTCCCCAGCGGTTATTATCTGCTTAACGTGCCCCTTCCCCACGTTGAGGACGGACGGCTGAGGGAAGATAACGGGTTGTTTTGGCTTCGGCTTCCTTCCTCCCTTTCTCCCCAGCGCTTGGCAGCTGAGCATCGCTCCGGCGGGCCCTTGTTAGCTCCGACTGCTCTAACGAAGGCCCCTGTCAGGGCCCTGTGCTCCCGTCCAGGCTGTCAGGGCCATGCTGAATAGCTGCGCTCCCCGTTTATTTCCAGTGCTGGGGGTGGAACTCGGTCGCGCCGTCGGAGGAGGAGGTGCGGTGACCCACCAACACCTGTACGTTCACAAATAAACTCAGAGGGAGAACGTGGGCAGAGGACAATCCTGCTCCTTCATCTTGGTCATATATGCATATGATGAGCAGAGGGCAGGTCACAGACATGGCCCTAACCCTAACCCCAACCCCAACCCCAACCTCAACCTCAACCCTAACCCACAGACACCTGGGGCCAAGTGAAATCCCTCAAGCACAACATAACTGTAACCGTAACTCATCCATGATCGACGACCACTTGTCCGGCGTTGAGGCTCAGTGTCCTGGAGTCTATCCTGGAAACAGTGCTAGGCAGGGTACACCCTGGACGGGATGCCAGTCCATCACAAAGACACACGCTCTCATTCACTCACATATTTGCACATTAGGGAAAATGCGGAGTCACAAATTCACCTGAAACGCATCTTTGCACTGTGGGAGGAAACCAGAGCGCCTTGAGGAAACCAGCGGGGACACAGAATGAACATGCAGACTCCACACAAACGGAGACAGATTTGAACCTACAGCCCGGGAGCGGAGAGACACCACGTTACCCTTAACCAGAACGACAACCAAAAGCAACACGCTAGGAGATTATTTGCCATCGATGTCACTCGTGCTCTTGTTGCTAATCTGAATTGACCAATAGCAGCAGAGTGAATGGATTAATATCGTTATTATTCAAATAAGATTAGCAGGGGGACACGTAATGAAATTACACACGTCAGTAAGCAAGGAGTCCAAACAGAATTAGGGGTGACACTAGTGCCTAATAAGTGACTAAGAGAAGTGGCAAATGAATGTTCTGGCAAGTAGTTAACGCACCGCCGTGTTCATTAACACTAGGAACGTAATGAAGAGCGACACTTGAACCTTCGCTAAGTGAGCTGCGTCCCAAAGGACCGCACCCAGCCTTTTTCAAAGCCACAATCACGCGAGAAAAGCGCACATATTTCCTTTACAGACCAGTAAGAGATGATTTAAGAAGGGAAGCCACTAATAAATTGAACTATTATATTGACTGGGTTGTTTTTTTTTGTTCTGTCCCACTGTATGATGTGCAATCAGCTGTCTGATTTCAGGTGAGCAGTAACGGAGAGAAAGCCCGTCAAGCACGCTGTGCGCTGTTGGTTTAGGTGTTTTGGCACACCGTGGTCATGACGAATGACTATTGCTATGTCCAAAGTCTACGAGAGCGGCGGGGGCCGCAGCTCGAGTCGCATCGGCAGCATTTGAAATGTAGCGGTTCGATGCCGACAGGTTGACCCCCACATTCACCGACCAGCCTTTGTGAGGCAGCTGTACAAAGGCAGGCCGGCTCGACCCCGGGGGCCGACATGATTAAAGGGGGGGTCCGCGGTTGACCGGGGCCCCCGGGCGCGGCCGGAGCGCCCAGTCCCGGACCCCGCTCGGACAGGACGCGCTCCCCACGGCCAGCGGAGCCAAGGTCGGGGCCCGCGGTGACCCGGCGACCCCGCTGTGTTTGGACACGTCTGGCTGTAGAATAGGCCCCAGCTTTAATCCATCTGATTAGAATATGGATGGATGAAAGCGTCCACCTTGCCCATCGCTGCGGACACAAGAAAGGGTGACATGGAGACCCCCGCGAAAGAATGGCCACTGCTCTCGGCGCCCTTATTCCTGGCTTCATTGTCACTGGCGATACACCAGGGATCATCCCAGATTGTGGTTTTGATCAGGCCAGGGGACTCATTCTCTCCCTCCCTTTCAGCCCTTTCGGGTTTTATCCCAGTCTGGTCTCTTTCATCCCGCACAATGTCCTCACCTCCGCCAACACGCAATCTCTTTGTGGGGTCCAGGGGAACAAGCTCTTGCAGAAACAGATCACAGGGATTCACAGCACCACTAACGCTGCTCTTTATATCAAACTCCTCAAGACGGCCATGAGAACAAAGTCACGCAGCTTCGCGCAACAGACACACAGCAATCGCAGTAACTGTGCACGTGAACTTACGGTTTTTCATACGCCGTGCAAGGAACCCAGGGAATGCTCTTTGTTCCCGGGCATGTGTGAGACATGGAATACGTACACCGGCGCAAAACTAGTCCCTGGAAATGAAAAATAGCTCTGTACGAAATAGCGAACAGGATTTGCAGTAAGAAATTTTTCATTAACATTACTTCATAATATAATATTTTATATCATACTTTTTAAGTTTAATATTCATATCATAAATTAGTATATTTAGACGCACCCTTGGATGTTAAGGAGGTCCTCGAGGGGGTTAGAGTAGGACCCCTCCTATAGCAATCCAGTAAAAATGATCTATCTGTATAAACGGGTAAATAATAATGAAGCTGGATTATGTGACACAGTAAGTTGCTTTGGAAAAACTTGTGAGAACGTCTTTGAAGGCAAAATTTTAATAAAATAATAAATCTCCTTACCTAGGGTCAGGCGCGGGTCCAGAGGCGGAGGTCCGAACGGCCACTTCCTGCGAGCCTCGAACCGAGGGGTGCGAGGTCTCGCTCCGACGCTCCTGTTTGCTTTCTTTCAACAGAGAGGTCGTGTGTCAGGGGTTAGGGGTCAGGGGAAGAGCGGCCCCCGGGCAGGTAGACACTCATAATTGGTCTCCTGAGGCCAGAAGAGAATTTGCTGCCGGGTGGGAGTTTTGGGGGGGGGGGGGGGGTCATTTTGATGGACGTGGAGCAGGTGACAGTGAGTAATTGTTTGAACATCAAGGGTGTGTGTGTGTGTGTGACCTCGCACTGTGTTTTATTTGCCCTACAATTAAATCGCTTCAAATCAGAGCAAAGCGGTCAAAATGCGGATGAGGAAACACAATTCGGCACTTTCGTTTGCGATTTGTCATCTTAGGAGGGAAAGAGGTCATTTCCCTGTGGGTGCACAGAGCAGTTCGCCTTTATTACTGGTCAAAAATGCTTTATCCGGACAAAACTGCCTTGTGTAAAATCAAAAATAAGAAACTAATGACTAACAATGCATCGCGACTGCAGCAAAGTCAAAACAGCGTAAGACCATGCGCCGCAGTTCCTCGGCCGAGGCATTCGGACATCTCTCAAGACCTCTTGTTGCTTGGCTGAGGGTTCGAATGCAACGTGAAGGGTGGCATCTTGGATAATTCAGCCAGCAAAAGACACTAGTTCTCCAGACAAAGGGACAGACCCCTCTGAATACGAGGAATGTCAAAAGCACACGGAGAGCACGTTGCATACGGTCGACAGGAAGCGGCCCCGAACGGAGCAAATAAAATAAAGAAGATACTCCAGAGTCCTCAGTGCTCTCCTGCCATCACTTCCACTAAGGGCTGCACACACTTCTCTGGGGTCGTTGATGGACCCCCTGCCCTGCCAAAAGCCCCTGTACCGGCGGGGTCAGAGGGTCAGGGCCCGTCTGCTGCTCAAGGAGAGCAACATGTGGAATGCGCGTCGGAGCAGCGTCTGCTCTCTCCATTCTTTCCTCGCCGTCCTACTCTCCTGCGAGCTTCCGCATCTAATCGCAGGCCGTCAGGACCCGGTGTCGACCCGCACGGCTGCATTCGAACACAACGAGCCCGAAAAGCAGCAAGCGCATCCTTGACCAGGATGAGGACATTAACAACAGTACAGTTTCCTTTCCCCTGTGCTGCTGTGAACTTTCTAAATACACTTTAAAGCACTGATCAGAATTACTTTTACCTGTCACTTTTCTCCGAAGTGACTCAAGATTGTTTACTCATTTATACAACCAGGTCATTTTTGTTCTGGAGCAATTTCAGGGTAAGTAGCTTGCTAAAGGGTATTACAACTGGAGGAGAGACTTGAACCTGCGACCTTTATGCCCAAAGGGAAACTGCTCTAACCACTATGCTACCCCCTTAAGTGTGAAATTAACCATGAAATTTAAATAAATCAATTTAAGAAAATTATAATAAAAAAGCCATTTTTATTCCATTTCATTACAGACAGACAGATGAGACCAGATGTTAATTAATCTTTCACTGTGACATCATAGGGACAAAGACACTGGATTAACACTGGTAAGGGAATAAATACCATATACCATTGGTAAAAAAAATGTAAAACAAAAAAAAAATAATGTAAATGCCATATACCTCATAAATACCGTACTGTAGCAATGGAGCACGTGTGTGTTTCATTATGTTTAACAAGTGCGGATGGTGTATCGTTAGGTGCATTTTGTATTTATGATGGTTGAGTTATGGGAGTGGATTTCTGAGTGCATCTATTTTTGATACTTGGTTGCTCACCACTGGTGCATCTTGTGTTGCATTTATCCTTCGCTATTTGGTGTCAAATTTGAAAGGGGAGAACGAAGTGTCCCCGTCCACTTCGGAGCACAAAATAAAAGAGTAATATATCATCACGTAGATGTTACATTTGGATATTATATACCGATGACGCTTGGCTGCAGATAAAGACGGGCTGAAACAGCCCAAGCGGCTGCTGGGATACGCGGCCCCGCACTGGAGAGCCGGGAGGAGAAGCGTGCGGGTCCCGGGACAGCGGAGCCCGTGTTTGCCCAGAGGGCCCCATTGTGCACCTATTAAAGGCCTGTAATTATTTACCTTCTCCTCTTCAAGAAGGGCTGCATCTACAGATCAAGGGTAGCCTCTTTCCTGCGAGTGCGGTCGGGGGCTCCCCGAGGGAGGGGGCGCCGACTCTCCGTTGTTGGCAGAGCAAACATTCCTGAGCGCAGATCACAGCGATGGGGTACAGTCGAGGAAGCGCACGCACACACACACACCAGCTCCGGCAGCAGGCGGCGGCTTGGCGGGGGGCGCGCACTCTGACCTCGACACGGGGACAATGGCGTCGGGCCACCCCGTCAGCGGCCGCACGGCAGCGGCCCAAAGACCTTCGGCCAATATTTGGGGAGGCTCTCGGCAGCTCCAGCTGAGCGTGCAGGGTTCGAAGTTGCGATGCGGGTGCAGGGAGTGGATGAGACCCCTTTCAAGAGACCGGAGGTGTCACTCCCAGTGACGGGCAGGTGAATAAACACAGCATAAGTAGTGGAACAGGACCTTCTTCTGCATGCTATGGTGACACACCCAAAGCCTGAGGTACAAACCCAAAAATCAAATGGTTGCTTCAAACCATGAATGTGTCCAACTTGTCAAGATCAGCTTGGGACCTCAGCAGTAACGACAAAGATCCAGGTTCGTCCTAAGAGTGTCCTCACTTCTGTATTATCTGTCTCATTCTCAATACTTACTCTTTACCACATCATTAGATTATTTTTCACTCACGTTTAACCACTTGTCCTTTTCAGGGTCTTGGTGGTCCAGAGCCTGTCCTGGAATCACTAGAGACTAGTCCAGGAGGAGAACACCATGCATAGTGTAACGATCCGGCTAAGCTAATGAGTTAGCCCAGATCCTCACGTGGATTCCAGAAAGGCGTAAAATTATATAAATCCAGATGGACACGGACAAAAGGACGCTCTTCTTTTTAATATCTTGTGGGAAACTATGGATAACATATTTCACACAGCTGTCCTTACAATAAAATAACCAACATTAAAGCAATCTCCAAAACGTGCGGGGCACAAAAGGTGTACACGGCCACGTATATCAGCCTGCGCGCCCGGGAGCCAGCATCGAGGGGGCGGAGCAACCCCTTAGTCTCCACCATGATACGTCATCATTACAATAGGGTGCCAGTCCTTCACAGGGTAGCTACGCACGCTCACTCAACAGCGCACAATAAAAACAATTTAGATTCACACGTCTTTGGACTATGAGAGGAAACCAGAGCACCTGGAATAAACCAGCAAGAACATGGCAAGAACGTGTAGACTTCACACAGGCTGAGCTGTATTCGAACCTGTGCCCCAACAGCCCACATTCATTAATTTTTGTTTTTTTTTTAAAAATTTACTGGGTGTTATACACCATCTGGTATTAATTTGTCTTTGTTCTGCATCATTATATCTTCACTGTGTGCTTTTTTCTTTTGGTGCGTATGAGGATTTGCTGAGGAAATTTCTAGACAGAAGCACCTCTTTTACTAGTAAATTCCACTTACTGGGGTTGGATGCAGGAGACCTCAGATGGTCTTTGTATGTACGTAGGTAAGTGAATTTCGGGGAGCATAAACAGACACTGAAGAGACATGCAGGCACACACACCTGGTGAAATTCTACAGAACTGTAATAAACCAGTATAAAAAATAATAAACCGTTACATGAAAAAGGAAGAAAAAATGTATTTAAACCGCAACTTTGTCAAAGAAAAAGCTAAGCGTTACTCTGGATTTTTTTTTACTTCATGTCAGATTTTAATGATAAAATATTTGAAAAATATTTTTTAAATAAAATGTCACTTTTTGTGTTTTTTTTTTTTTTTGGGGAAAGTATGATATGAAATGAGCAGGGGGTGTGGTGGCGCAGTGGGTTGGACCACAGTCCTGCTCTCTGGTGGGTCTGGGGTTCGAGTCCCGCTTGGGGTGCCCTGCGACGGACTGGCGTCCCGTCCTGGGTGTGTCCCCTCCCCCTCCAGCCTTACGCCCTGTGTTGCCGGGTGGGCTCCGGTTCCCCGCAACCCCATATGGGACAAGCGGTTCTGAAAATGTGTGTGTGAGTGAGTGATATGAAATGACACTTTATAATCTGCCTGTCTTTGGAGTTCCAGATTTATATGAAATATCCAGCAGGATTTATAACTGATTTAAAAAACAAAGCGTATCAAGTTCTACTCTAATATCCATTCACCCGTTCTTCCATTATCCTTAGCCATTTGTCCAATACAGGGTTCGGGGCCTTTAAAATTAGTACTTTAAAATTCTTTTCAGATCATCTTTAATGTCATCTTATCTACAAATTGTCTATTAAAACTCATGACAGAAGAAGTATTATACTGTATTTGCAATAATGTTTCTATCTAAAGCTGTTTGCTGTTAACTGTATTTTTGTGTAATGGAGTTGTACGTCGCGTTGACGAAAAGCATCTGATAACTGGAATAATATACATTTTTAAACACATTACACACACACACACACACACACACACACACACACACACATACATATATATATATATATAGTCTATATTTGTGTGTGTGTGAATTGTGATGAGAGAGAGACATTCTGCGTGAACGGTTGTCTTTGTGCTCTCTTCTCTGTAAGCCACATGACAAATGATCTTTCCTTCCCTCTTCATACGGATCCAGCTCTTGCCGCTTGTTTGCGGATAGTTTTTGAGACGGCTAAAACACCATTCTTGCCACTCAAGTAATGTCACCAGACCCCTTTTTCGCTCGGCCACGGTCCCACTTAGGCCCTGAAAGCGGCCCTCGAGGTCCCCATCCCAACACGAGTGGCGGCCTACGCCTCAATCTCCACCGCAGCGCTGTGGCTACACTTTCACGGCGGCGACCGCGGCCCCTTTCTGGGGCTGTTTACCTAAAGGATGAGCCGCCGATCCGGGCCTCACCTGCTGGCCTCTACGCGCTCATGAATATGCACATAATCCCCCTAAGGCCATGTGAGCCACAAGCCCGGGAGTCGGCCCCGAGCGTCCCATTCACACGCTTGTGCGGCGCTCCGGTTTCCACGGCAACTCTAATCTCCACATGAAAGTGGACCCGCGTCCCAGAGACGGCCTGCTTCCGCTGTCCATCCCGCTCCTTTGGCTTTTCCCTCGGCTCTCGTCATTGATGTTTACCTCCAGGGCGGCGAGATCACATTGACTAAATTGAATTCTAACAGTAAGTCTTAGTGTCACTTTCACCGGGACAAAGAGACAGACTCGTGTTTTGAGCGCCGCCCCCGTGGGGCAGATACAAGCGAGGAGATTAGCCCTGAAATATAGCTCAGCGATTGGAAATTCATTATAGGACAGGCTTTCCCCACAATGCGCTAATTCATTTATATTAATCTCAGCGATTAGAGAGTAGCGGGTGACATCATTTACTGTTTTTTTCCCCCTCTTTCTCTCTTCCGCTTCGCGAGGCGAGCGTTGAAATGACACCGAGGTTTCGAGGCCGGTCCATCACAGCCCCAGCGACAGGATGATTCCTGGGTTCTCCTGCAGCGTAGATACATATACTTCCACGTATGTATATGCATATATACATATAGTTTCTGCTCCGAGAAAAACAGTATTCTTCACCGGAGCAGAAGAAAGGAAAAGCACTGAAAGTGGCTGGAGTTACAGCTCACACACAAAGAACAATGCAAAAAAAAAAAAAAACACTCTTGGATGGTCTCTCTCTCACACACACACGCTTTGGAGAGAAGTATCTGCTAAATGAAAAAATACAATCGTGCTGAGGTGGTAGGCCAAGCTGGTCGACCATGTAAAATAAACTTTTTCCATAGAGAATGACTTATTTCTCCAAGCAAAACTAGCTATGCAGTTATGTCAATGTTAGCGATTCAGTAAAAATTCATTTTTTTTTTTAACATCATCTGTCTTACCAACAGTGCCTTAGCTGGTCTAACCTGGTCATATTTCATATCTTTCAGACTTGTGGGGCAGCTGTTAGCGTAGTGATTAGTGCTACTGCCTCTTGACCCAAAGATCACAGGTTCAATTCCAACTTTTAACTGTAGTACCTTTGCGCAAGGTACTTATCTTAAAATTAGGGGTGGCACGATGGCACAGCGAACACCGCTGCTGTCTCACAGTGCCTGGGTGGTGAGAGGGGACATGGGTTTGATCCCTGCTCAGTCTGTGTGGAGTTTGCATGTTCTCCCCGTGTCTGCGTGGGTTTTCTCCGGGTGCTCCTGTTTTCTCTCACAGTCCAAAGACATGCTGTTCAGGTTCACCCATAGTGTGCGTGACAGAGAGTATGTTCCACTGATGTATGGATGAGTGAGCCAGTGTAAGTAGTGTATCTAGCAGTGTAATTCACCACGGTGAATAAGGTGTGTGGGCTGATAACACTACATAGAGTTCACTGGAAGTCGCTTTGGAGAGCAGCGTCTGCTGATTGAATGAATGTTAACGAACCTTTAAACAGCCTGCTAAACCATGAGAGAGCACTGGTAGTGTTACAATTTAGTAGCCCCACTGTAACTCTGTGGTGGACATTGGGCTAATGTACATTTATTTGTTTTTTCCTGACACTTTTCTAACAAATGACGTACAATGAAAGCTACACTTATTTACCCATTTATGTAGGTAAGAAATTTTTCACTCTATCAATTAAGGGTAAGTACCAAGAAGTGGGATTCAAACCTCGAGCTGTAAGAGTCCAAGACCAGAGCTCTAACCACTGCTCCACCTGCTGGTGGAAACACGTTATCATGGAATCTGGTATAAGATATTTTGAGAGCTGGACAAAATTAAAGTCAAAAGACACCACTGGAAGTGGAATGTTTACTAGAGAGGTGCCTGTCACCTAACATTTAACTAACTAAATAACTGACTGACTGACACTTTAACTAACTACCCTGAAGTTGCAGTTACCAAGCTGTATAAATGGGTAAACTGGTGTAAGAAGCTTTGGAAAGAAGTATCAGATAAATAAATGTAATGCAAAGGAATGATTCTCAGACTGATCTCATGGCAGCGTGTGTGTGTGTGTGTGTGTGTGTGTGTGTGTGTGTGTGTGTGTGCGTGTGTGCATGTGTGTGTGTGTGTGTGTTCAGGGCCGCTGCCTCCTCCTCTTCCCCCTTGTGTAAGGGCAGGCAGGGTGTGAGGTCCTGTACGCAAGTCCATTCCCACTCGGTGCCTCGCACACAAGGCCCTCCATTAACTCCTAACCTGTGCAAGAAGCAGAAGGAACAAAGGACACGGGTGGGCGTCGGGTCCCGTCCCCCCAACAAGCATGCTAACAAACGTTAACACGACCACAACCGGCCAACCCCCCGAATCACTGATCTCCTCACTCCATAGAGCTTTCACACAACGCAACAAAGAAGGAGGTCGCTCTTTCGGCGATGGGAGGAACGGAGCTTTGTGGCCGTCTGCCGCTTTACCGCATCTGACAGGTCTTTACCAGGATTCGGCTTCTTTGTGTCACCGACATAATGGGCAAAACACAAACTGAGCAACAGCCGCATTGTGGCCAAACTATTAGTCAACGTGACGGCCTTTGGAAATGCTAATGGCCAGGATAGCGTGTCCGCCCCGTCCCGGGAATTCGGTCATCTGATCGCACAAAGGACTTGGTGACAGAGCTGACTTTCTCATTTCTCCAAGACGCCATATGAAGTCACAAAGTCAAGCTTTTTTTGAGGGGAGGAATATAATCGCACCCTTTGAAAGAAGAAAATGACAAGTTAACGCCGGGCACATTTCGCCAGCAGGTCCCAGAGGGGCCTGGCACCCTCCCCTTCATCACCTCTCCGCCCCATTCTGCCCCCGGGTCTTTTTTTGGAGCAACTGAGATGCCGGCAACAATTACACCCCTTGTGGAGCGCAGGCTCCGACCCCAAAGTTGAAGACCTCTAGCCCCAGCGTTATCAATCAGGCAGGCGCCCCAAACGGCCGCGGGGGCCTGGTTCTGCTAGCTGTGGCTATCTTAGTGATCCTGGTGATGGAACTGATGGTTTCTCAGAGAATTCGTAATTCTTGGGAGCCTCAATAATGAGGCGCAGTACAGCTAAAAAATGGTTTCTCTTAGTTCTGTAAAATCTCACCGGGTATGTGCACCTATAGATCTCTTCGGTGTCTTGTTACACTCCCCAAAACTCACTTACCTACTCGCATCCAAAGAGCCTCCATGGTCTCCTGTACATCTCTTTTAAGTGGAATTCACCAGCAAAAGAGGTACTTCCTTCTAGAAATTTCCACAGCAGCCTGCATCATAGACAAAAAAAAAAAAGAAAATGAGATAAAATGGGGTAAAGCAATAAAAGACATAAGCGAACAATATAACAAAGAATAATTAAATAAAATAATAATAATAATAATAATAATAATAATAATATACTAAAAAGTAAGTAATAACAAAATAGTAGAAGTATACTCCGCCATTGAGCTTTTTGGGCTAAGGCTGCTGTACACCTTCTACGATACCCACTGACACACAGATACGTGGCTGAGCTGTTTACTGACTTACCTAGCGGTCAAAGCTCCTGGTTGCGCTGTAGCAGGGTCAGAGGTCAGCTGTTTACTACACCACCTGGGGGTTATATTAGTTAAAGCACCTGTCTCGTAAACAGGAAATCCCGCGTTTCGGTTCCAGCGGTGACTTTTTGCTGCGAACACTTCAATCGTCTGACACCAGAATCCATGGTTTTGTGTCCGGGGACAGCAGTGCCCCTGCACTCAAAAAGACCCAGGTTTGAATCCCAATTCCTACATTAGTACAATTCAATAAGCTACTTACCCTGAACTGACACGGTTAAAATGACCCAGCTGTATAAAGAGGTAAGTAATCTACTTTGGAAAAAAGCATCCGGTAAAGTGACAAATGGAAAAAGTGGCCCTCACAATGTGAAAAGGATGTTGCATTTAGCTCTCTTAGACACGTACCCATCTAACCCTGTAAAAATAATGTAAGGAATGAAAGCAGCAGCAGCACTAATAGGTGTAGAAGGCATGTGGAATGAGGCACCAGGAAACTCAAGAGAAGTCAGCGCATTTTATGAGTTCAGTGAGAGCCATCAGTACAAAAGAGACATGACACACAGAGCTCTGCACCACGCATACACAATGTGCACACACCTGTACAGTTTGCACAATGCTCAAACACTGGTACAAGGTGACAGTGGTGCCACGAGAACGGTGTGCAAGACATGGCGGGGGAGGTCACATAAAAGAGGGGGAAAAAAAAAATGCCTTAAGAAAATCTCCCTTTTCTTGACTCATGAAAAATGACATTTTATTAATGAGCCTTTTTCCAGACCTTAGACAGAATCGGATTCAATAAATATTTGTACGTGATGACGAACATCATGCAAGGCCTTACGAAAAACAACCAACTTTTGCATTAAGAGAGAAGGAAGAAATAAACCTGTGGAACAGCAGTGCTTCAGCATTCAGAATTCCTCCCTATTCCACAAATGGGCCCCTCAGTAAAAGCCCAGCAATAATGTTCAGCGGCTGAAATTCACTTCCTGTCAATTTTAAAAACAATTAACCTGATGTTTCCATTAGCCTGTCTTTCACTAACTGACAGTAACGGTCACTACCCAGCTAAACCCCACCTTGGTATTACTAACTAGAGGTATTAACCCTAACCCAAGTGATCGGCGGGGAGGTGTGATCGTCGCTCTTTTCACAAACAAGAGAACCACACAGATGGCTGAGACTTGTTAGGAGAAGGGGAATCTATATAGAGAGAGAGTGTGTGTGTGTGTGTGTGTGTGTGTGTGCACGCGCGCTGATGGCGGGGGGCCAAGCGTTTTAAAAGAAAGCAATATAAGGATTTACGGCACTGTCCTCTGGTTTGGACAGGCAGGAGGGTGTGGAGGGAGGACTCAGCATTTGCAGTTACCGTGATATTACCATACCCCTTGTGGTGTTTACACCCCGTCGGGCCGAGTGGCGATGCAAGCACAGGTGTTTTAAAGGAAACCTGAGTCGCGGGGGTAGGGCAAGCAGGGTCTTTGGCCGTCTGTGACGGGGCGTCGGTCGCAAACCTTGAGAAAAACAAACACATGCAGAGAATCTGAAACGCCGCGGCCACCTGCCGCACCCGTCCAGCCCGCGGAACTCGGCGAACGCGCCGTTCGCCTGTCGGCGCCGTAGTTAATCAAAGACGCCACTTTCGCGCCCAACGTTCAAAACACGAACACACAACTCCGCTATCTGAATAGCTGTGCACTAGATGACATCGACATTACATTTCAAACCAGTGCTGTACAGAGGTGTTTTCTTGGTTTAAGACATTTACATCTGAAATAAACCCCATTCACATATGTACAGAGAATCACCAATCAAGAGACTCATTTTGCACTTACACATATAATGATGTTTAATGGCTGTACACACAGAAGAGGGAGGAAACCGAATACTGACTCAAGTTCTGTTGCTCTTCAAGCGGAGCTCGTGCGAGTGCCGGTCGCACACGAGGTCCAGCTTTACACCTCGGGCCAGGGGGCCGCTTGCTGCCCCAGCCGCATCATCCATCACACACGCGATGCACGCTAAGGGCACGTTCTCCCTCACACAACGGGAAGACAAACATAGCCCTGGAGAAATGTTCGCTGGGAAGGTGATACTTTGCCTTTTCCTGAGCCCTAAAGTGATGCCAGCTTCTGAGATGCAGAACTAAAGAGAGTTCAAGTGACACACCGAGCACTTTTAATAAATAAATGGGCGAACTGCGATCAGAAACCCGCTCTGAATTGAGCACACACAACAAAGAAACACCGATAAACTGCAGCAAAGTACACGGTTTCCACTCGTCTCCTTTGAATACAGCGAAGCTCTTTTTTAAATGGTAAACCGATCCCTTACTGGATTCACTCTCACTAAGCTAAGCCACAAACGTTAAAATCGGATGGGGGCCGGGGTGAAGAAGCAGGCAGTCATTTACAGAGGAAGGCTCTCCTTTGCTCAGTGCGTTTTCCAGTGGTTTCCGTGCGGTTTGTGCCCCAGGGGTCTGAAAAGGACAAGAGAACCGGTGTCAGTGAAAGGCTTTTCTCAGCTGTACACATCTCACCGTGGCACAGAAATATTTCATGCAAAGAAAATGTGTTCTATACTATTGGAGTAAAATAAATTTCTATACATTACACTTATTTATTTAAACGACACTTTTCTCCAATGGGACCTTCAATGTTAAGCGTCATACACCGATTTATCCATTTATACATCTGGGTAATTTTTACTGGATTAATTCAGGCCAAGTACTTTGATCCAGGTTGCTACAGCAGGAACTGGGATTCAAACCTGGGTCCTTTGAGTGCAAGGCAGCAGCTCTAACCGCTACGCCACCTGCTGCCCCCATATATTAAGTTTGGTTTGTTTTTTTTTTTTTTCGTATTTCGCTCCTCTTTCCTTATGCACAATACAGTACCTGCTGCACTATTTCTCCTTGTGCAGAGCTTCTATAAAGGCTTCAAGCTTTTCCTGAATTTCTCTGACCTTTTCTGCAAAGATAAATGGATAATGGATCAGTGTACAAAATGCTCAGACAATGTTCAGCATCATCTCTCAACGGCGACAACTCTGACCACTTTTCACCAAACTGGGCCACATTTTAAATTTTTATTTATTCACTTATTTTTACATTTTCAGCAGTGTAAAAGCAGTGAAAAGAGAAACATGGATGACAAGGGAATGAGTGTTACACAAAAATCTTTAAGCAAGATCTTTAAATAGTTTTTAGGGTTTTACATTGGAGGTCACGATAGTATGGATCCAATACTTGATGTCATTATGAAATACAACCGGGGTTTCTCTCGACTAAACTTACTCCGATCACTAAGAAATTTTGCTGTTACAGAATAAACAGATAATTTTGTCCTATCCTGAGGGATGCCACAGAAACCAAGTAGTATGTCTTTAAATAAGAAAGAAAAGTCATTACACTAGTGATCACTGATGAACCCATAAAGGTCTCTCCAGAGGGTTTGCATTTATAAACATTTCCAATAGGGATGTAAAACGATTTCTAAGCAGGTGGGGCGCAAAGAGCGGCTTGTCTGGGTTATTTACAGCACTTGCCCGTCTCCTACAGTCTGCCTAAGACGATCTCAAGAGCGACCAGCGCGGTGCGTGAAGGTAAACTGTGCTTTTACCAATTTTTCTTGCTGGAGTAACAGACCTGTCCAGGTCCATTGTCCTCCTCGCCACGTTTCAGTGATACACAGAGGTCTCAACAGATGGCTCCCGCCAACATTTGCAAACCCCTGAAAGGTGCAGCACTTTGATGCTGTAAGGAGATCTAATAATGAAAGGCTGGTGTGAGTTTCCACTCGGGCTCGCGCTGCAGGGGCTACATGACGTGTGCGCACATTGCATCAAAGCCCCCTGACAGAGTCCTGTCCCTCCGAGCAGCAATACGTGTAGAGAGAAAAGACACTACATTAGAGACATGAACCCCCCAAAAATTAAGGGTATCACCTTAAGACGTACACGTTCTTTTGTAATTCGGCAGAAGTAACGTTCAAGACTTGCTGGAAGAGGAGCTTGGTCCTCCCCCACACACCCACCGCTCTGTGCCCTTTGTACACACTGTCTGAGATGAAATCCCCCCCGTAATACTAATGAACTCATGTATTCTCACACGATCGAACATTAACCTACAGGTTTTTCTAAATCGCAAATTAAACAAGGCCGCGTCCAAATCCCTGTGACAAAGCGGCCATTCAGCAGGCAGCTGCAGCCCTGCGGTCGGCCTGTGCTGAGACTCGCGCTTCTTCCAGCATCTCGGTACACCGCTCCGTCCAAACGTGCAAGAGAAGACGGGGCAGAAAATGTGCTTTCTTCACACTTTTCTGTTCAGGTAATAACATATTTTTATACAACTGCACTTCTCACAGGCTGCTTCTTTGGAATCTTGGAGTCCAAAACACACCTAAGAAAGGCAATGAAGATTCAGACTTTACACAAGAGGTTTTGGCCACATACTCTGAAACTAACAAGCCATTTAACATGTAAAGAAATTCACTTTGACAGCTTATAATGTGGTTTCCAAGAATCCAGCAATGAGATAAAAATTCTCACCCTTCCAGAGGTAACTCATTACCTTGCGCTACCTCAATTCACCCTCCTCTACCCTGTGTAAATAATCTTATTTACTAGCTTCTGTATTTATTTATGTAACTTATGTCTTCCACCACTGCATGTATGTATGTACATGCCACAGATATGTATTCAGATATGTCATATACTGTAAATATATACACACACACACACACATATATATAATGGGCTGATGTATCTGAGTGGAATTTCCTTCTGGGATCAATAAAGTTTCATTCATTCATGGGGAAACACCACACATTCCACTCAATACAGTGAAACATGTTACTGTACAGGCAAAGTGGTGTCTTCTTCCACTGTCTAATGTTAAAGGCTTCACCCAGCCGCTGTACTTGGCCGACAAGGCAGTAAGGACAATGGTGAGGAGCACGAGACGGGAGAGGCTCCAATACATCTCGCTCCCCATGCTTGGCGGGGGCTGAAAGAAGCTCACGCTCCTTTGATACTCTGTTAACATATCAGTGCACAAAGGAGAGGGGGACAGATTACAGCACCTAATGAAGGCATTAGGCAGGAGTGGGCACTTTGACACGGCAGGTGCAGAGGTGAAATAGAATCTGGCCCCCGCACAAAGCCCCGGCTTGGTCACTGCGCAACGAGCGCTCGCTCCTGGGTCTAACACGACTGTCAATAGCCAAATTGCAAAGACACATCCCCCCCCACCCCGATCGGACATAGATTTATTTCTATTATATACTGTACTATTTATTAGTTCCATGGATATTCATCAGAGGAAGGTTCAAAAGTAATCACTCCCTTACACGTAAATTGTTGCAGCACCCTCAACTGCAATGACTGCAACAGTACATATAGTAAAGTTACAGAATAAAACAAGAATTTGACCAGTCCCAAAACGGACACTAAATTAAAACTCTAAAAAGCTACAAAAGCGTTAATTCACCCAGATGGCCATCGTGGGCAATGGCAACAGAAGCAGTTTCTCTTTAATCGGCCGCTGTATAATGCGTTGGGACTGGATTCGGGTACAGCGAAGCGTTGTCGATACCGCTGCTGAAGGAAAGGGAGCTGGATGATGGTCTGAAAAAACACACCTTGGCAAACTACTACTGACTAAAGCATTTTGGAAGAATAAAATGTAAAAGAAGCTGAAAACCTGATGATAGTAGAGATGAAGATACTAACAAGTGACTAAAACTACACAAAGTTAGATTTCAATAACATGGAGGAAGTTGCACGACACTCTGAAGTCAGATTACACTAATGAGTCATGATATAATGTGCAAAAGAATAACTCGTACCCTGTAAATTAAGACTTTTACTGAGACTCGGAAAAGGATCGACACCTGTGCTCTCCAAACTGCACCATAAAAATCATACGATCAAAACAAATGATGTTAAGACCAATTTCAACTATGATGCTACGACACTAAGTAAGATTTAAAGACTGTACAGGGTGGTCTTCCGGGAAAAAAGGCCCACAAACTGCTTTAATCATTTAAATATCTATTCCACACAGTTCTTCCATTGTCCACCACCATCTGTTTTTAAAGGGGGGGATGCAAGACAACAGCACAGAAGAAACAGATCTTTCTTTATGGGAGCGAAAAAAAGAAACGCAACAGAGTCACTCTTCCCCGCACAGCGGCGCAAAGCAGGATCTAAACTCCATTTAGGGCCTGTTTACCTAAAAGATGAGCCGCTGGACACATCAATTCATAGGCCTCCTTTATTTCGTCATGAATATTCCTATAATCCCCTGGCTCCTATCCCAGCAACTCCTTTGAAAAGCATTGCGCGGGCCTGCTCCCATTCAGGCGCCCCCCACAATCCCCTCATTGAGGCTGCTCTCTGCTGATCTCCAAATGAAATGATATCTCTTTCCCTGCCGCTTTCTTGCCTCGCAGCTCTGTGCCTCTGTGCCACAGAAGGCGCGAAAGCCTTTA
The DNA here is from genome assembly GCF_900964775.1 of Scleropages formosus. Classification (NCBI taxonomy): domain Eukaryota; kingdom Metazoa; phylum Chordata; class Actinopteri; order Osteoglossiformes; family Osteoglossidae; genus Scleropages; species Scleropages formosus. Next base: position 23,247,090 of record NC_041813.1, read on the forward strand.
ATTGACCTGTAATTAGACTGTGAAACTGTGGCTGCCGACAGGGACGGAAGGGGGCCGGTGGTCCCGGCGTGCAGGGAGGGCTCTGAGGTGTCTCAGACCATTGAGAGGGATGAGGAAGAAAGAAGAAAAGGGAACTTAATCCGTTTAATAAAGGATGAAACAAGTAGAAATCAGGAGCGGTGCTGAAGGGTGCCGACACGGCAGCTCCCCAGCACGTCACGAGCGGACCTGCAAACCTTTCTTTTTCCAGTCGATGCAAAAGTGGACTCCTATGGTCACTTTCAAGCAGGACAGCACCGCTAACAAGTCGTCCAGGTCTGATAGTAAAGAGCGATGCCTGATTCTACTGATGTCAGCTCACATTTATCTATTAAGATTACAGCACGCTTTCCTCCAAAGCGACTTGCAAAGTTAAGCTACCTACACGGATTTACTAATCTAGACAGCCGGGTTATTTTTACTGGGGGAATTCAAGGTGAGTACCCTGCACATGGGTTAGTACGGAAGGAGGTGGAATTTGAATGCACAGGGGTTTCAACTGTCTGATAACGGTTCTAACAGTACTGATCACTACTACGCCACCTGCTGCCGCAATTCTGCAAACATCCACCTGTAGCTGCACGCGTGCTGGCCGGGCTGAGCTGGACCATGGCGTACTGCTCCGTCTCTCTCGAGTTTTAAGGTGCCGGGACGCAGTGGCTGAAACGAAAACTAATACAAGCATCCCACCACGGCCCCCATATCTTCTACACCACTGTCACTTCCTAGCGGGGCTCAACTGTAGCCCACGGAGGGCTAACACTGCACTGCTTCATATTGTACCCCAAATTTCAAACATGACCTGCCCAAATAGTAATTTATCACGCAAATGTTACACGTACTTACATTAGGCATGGGGACACAAATGGGCTCCATAATTAATTTCACAAAAAAATCTGATCAGATCTACTGCTAAATGTGCTTTCAAATTTGTCATTTCATTATTAGATGGTAACAAGGAATTAAGAGCACTAGCTAGGGAAAACACATATGGCTCTCTTCAGAGCTGCTCTCTGCCCTGGACACCGCGTTACACAGCAAGACAGAAAGCCACAAGGCTTTAATGTGCCTCTTCTTTCAGAGGAAGAGGAAAAACACCAAACATATTGCTCATAGAGCAGCAGCAGCAGCCATGCCTGCTATGAGTGATTACCACCAATGGGACTGCCCCGTCCCCTCCATGAGCCCACTAACAGACGGGCTGGGTGCATGGACAGCACACGGGCTCAAAGCTGGATGCCAAGACGGACCCACGTGACCCCCTACAGGGGTCGCGGCTGGGAGCCGGCTGGCGTACAGCTGGGGAGCACCTCTCCAGCGGCGGAAGCTGCATCCTATTCCACTGTCATGTAACACTATAAACAGCTATTTGTCAGGGGGCCGGCCTGACATGTGCTTTTAACACCGACGTTAGCAGACTGCAGTAGGGGTCGGGACGGGGGGAGAGGGCAGAGGAGTGAGTCCCGCCCACAGTCATCTCTCATCTGGTGAGCAGCATGTGTGGTAGGCACGAGAAAAAGCAAAGTAAGTGCCACAAATGGAATACAACAGTGCTTGTGATTTGGAAAAGCACATTTTTTTCTCTCTTTTTTGCAAGTGCAACTAAATCACAGATATCCTGTCGATTTTATGGCGCCTGGCTTTACGAAATTAAGTCAACTCTGTTAGGTTGCCAGACTCCCGGAAGTCATCAGTCAAACCCAAACTTTAAGCTGGGCTTTGGGAAACACATGGAGAGCCCCTTCAGCTGGCATTCAGAAGCACCCTTACCATTTACAGTCAACATAACTGTCTAATCAATGCTTGACAATAGATACAGCAAACTGTCAGAAAGACATAGGAGTTTGTGTGGTAACGTGTGGAAGGCCTCTGTGATTTACATTCACATTACATTTATTTAGCAGACGCTTTTTTCCAAAGCGACTTCCAACAAACTCTATGTAGCGTTATGAGCCCACACACCTTATTCACCAAGGTGACTCATACTGCTAGATACACTACTTACACTAGGTCACTCATCCATACATCAGTGGGACACGCTCTCTCTGTGTCACTCACACAGTAGCGGTGAACCTGAACAGCATGTCTTTGGGCTGTTGGAGGAAACCCACGCAGGCAAGGGAGAACATGCAAATTCCACACAGAATGAGCGTGGACTGAACCCATGTCCTCTTGCACCACCCAGGCGCTGTGAGACAGCAGCGCTACTCGCTGTGCCACCGTGCCGCCATTTGTTACGAAAGTGCTCAGGCGCTGTGAAGATCGGGGGGCGGGGGGGGCATCTTGCAGCTCTGGGACAGAGGTGATGGATTGCCGGAACACATAACTCATTAATCTTTCTCGCAATCTTCAGTGTTTTCAAAACTTTATCGAGACCGTATGACAGCTCACACCACGCTTCCTGCGGCATGTTTGGATAAATGCTGCGGCAGCAATTTCTACCACTAACGCATAAAGCCGACCAAAGTGGGATAAAGCATTGGATAATCCTTACAGTGTCTTTCTACAAGTAGATTCAAGGCGGGTCTGTTCTTCGTTCCCACTCACATGTAACAAAAAGCACCTGTTTTCATACAAACACAGATAAAGTAAGACTTAGACACGCCACATAAATCAGAAATAATCAGAGAGCGGCACTGACACAGAATGGATCGAAAAGAGAAAGGAAAACCAAATTAGCACTAACACTGGGTGCCATGAACTTCAACCTTTATTTAAACAACATTCAGGTTCTCAGGTTGCCAGCAGTGAACATGATTACCACATCTTGTCCAGTTCTGTAATAATAATTCCAAAGGCAGGGTAAAAGAGCTTATCCTTGAGAAAGACGAAGCTCTTGAGTACAGTCTCTTTAGGAAAAGCATGAAAGGGTTTCCTGAAGACACGAAACAGTGGCAGAGAACATTCCACAGTGAGAGCACAGACAATGAGAGAACAACTACTCACCTCCACAGACAGTGGCGGGCCTTACTGCCCTTTATTAGCCAGGTCAACTAACACAGAACATTACATCTAAGGAGTCAAAGAATTAAGGCAAGCAGTTGGGATCTGGGGCTTGAAGTGACAATCTGCAGGTCTTTATCAGCAGTCTGCCTGATCCAAACGCTCTCCTACACTACAATGCCCAGGAAGGGTGGGACATCATTATACTCAGACTCCCACAAGTTTATTTTTCTCCTATTTCTTTGTTTTGGGTGTATTTTGTTTTCCTCTCCTCAACCGCCAGCTGGCTCACTTATGTAGTGTTTGCAGACCAATATCTTAGCTTTTCGGTTTCACCACTTCAGCACCACTTGTGCTCAACTGGTCAGTGCTTTAAATCACCGTTGAACACGACCTGTCCTCATGACTGCAGTCTAACAGAGAAGGCCCCCCAACTGGCAGCCTCAACACCCGATGGCAGGATGTTTGCTGAGGGTGGCGCAGACGTCTCACATCGGCAGTCACAGGGTGGCTGGGTGCAGGGGGTCAGGTAAAGATTAATGGCACGAGAGCTATCTTTCCTGTGCGCCGTGCCGGCAGGAGAGATCCGAAATGCTGGTGGAGTCTCGCGGCAGAGCGCTCCCTATTTGAACTTTGAACCCTCATCGTTTTCAGCCCACCCCACCTACGCGTGCAGGACAGCCGCGCCTGGCTCTGCCAGACATAAACTGTTGACTTGACGGCTCTAGGGGCCGGGGGGAGTCGTGGGAGGGCTTGCTCTGATAGAAACCAGCATCCCCCTTTTATCGGGAGACGTGCTGCCGCGAGCCGCTGGAGGTGTCGCCCTCCGGTAAACAGTTTACACTGGAGGAGGAAGGGAGGCCGTGGGCTCACATCCTGCAGATGAAATGAAAGGACTTTGGGAGAGGCAGCGGTCACAGTTTCAAACCGACACATGGCTGTGGTGTGTGTGCTCCACGGGAACACTCAGGAGATAAACATGAAAGGAGAAAAAATTACAGCACTGGTACTGATGATTCAAACTGCAACAGCAACAGATATGTAGAGTGCATACCCAACTATCTGGCTTTAAATTACATTTCAAAGAACTTACTTGATTCTTAGGTGCATGCATGGCTCAGTGGATTTTTCGCAGATGTTTTGACATCAACTAAGATGCCGTCATGAAGGGAGAGAAAGTGAGAAAGAAGTTGGCTGTTCCGCCTCCATCTCTGGCAACCAAACTAAGAAGGATTTAACATACAGTACAAGTCAAAAGTTTGAGTACAACTGGGCAACCTGAATACTAACTGCAGAGGATCCACAAGTGTCACACATCTCTGAGAAGACTCAATTCCTCATCAAACTTTGTCACCATGAAACTAATTAACCTAGGTTCCAGCATGTGTACTCAAACTTGTGACTGATAGTGTATTCATCATTTAAAAGCAACTGAATCCAAAGTTAGTTTTCACTGTTCTATTTTATGCTGTTGGAAATTTACCAAAATAGTTCTGCTGGCCAAAAGATCCACCTGGAGTAAGACAACCAGTCCGTCCCCTGAAGGCAACTGTTACTCAGCGCTGAGGTTCAACCCCACCCATGCTCCACCTTCCACAGCGTGCCTGCCGTTTGGGTGCACCGCTACTCGTGAGTCAGAGTATTTCCTTGTCTGAACAGCCAGGAGGCTTGGCTAGACTGGCCAAGCTCCATGCCACCAGCAACAGCACTCCCCCCAAACAATCATTTCACCAACAACGAGAGACTCGCATTTTCATAACACCACCAAGGCATCGCTGCACCAAGAGTCTTACGCAATACGTATGCTGGGGGGACAAAAACAACTCATGGAATTTTGTACATTTAACACTGGATCCCTGCCCCCCAACTGCTGGGTGGCCGTGGTTCCGGAGACTGACATGGGAGCCTAATCGTGGAATAAGGAACTCTCATGCATTACTTCGACCCCACCGAACACACACTTACACCCAGAGAAAATCTCCAAAAATACAGCACTTCCTGGCTGTGAATTGCCCCAGTGTTCCTTCTTGCTACGGAAACAAACTCCACATCATGGTGGCACAACAAGACCCAGGCAAAAGGCTTTGGCGCAGCTTGAGAAAAGAGCGCAACCTGAAAGGCACTGGAAAACGCTCAATAACAAAGCCATAATCCATAATTAGCAGTCAACCGTGACTGCTTAGGCTTGGAACCAGGGAGAAGCGGAGCATGGCAAACAGTGAGCACACACTGCAAATGGCTCCAATGTACAAAACAAACAGGGAGCGTTATTTATGGTGGTTTCATGGAATGCGAGATGCCTTCCCTCATCTTCACCTCCATCCATCTCTCCTCGACTTGCCGCCATGTGGCACTGCGCCGCCGTGAGGGGCGAGTCCGGGCGCGCTCTACCACCCGTCTGGCAGCCCCCATGTCCCGCCCTGGGAGGACACGGCTGGGGGCGGGTGGGGGGGAGCGCACCTGCCGCTGCGGCCGTGCGCCGACGCTGTGCTCCCCTCGGGGGGGGGAGGGGGGCTGGCGTGCCGCTGCAGACGCTGCCTAATCCCACATGAAAAGGGCCGCGCGCCGGCAGCGCATTGCCACCTTGCGCAGGAAGGCTGCAAGGCCAGGCAGGCCCGGGAATTCCTGTGCTTTGAGCCGGGGGGCAGCAGGAAGCCCGCCGCCCTCCAGACGGGGCGAGAGCCCTTCCCACGCTGAACCCTCCACAGGGGAGAGGAAGTGAAGTAAGCCGCTCAAATGAGGCCTGACGGTGCATGTGCTCCTGTTGACTTTGGCAGAGGCAGGATGCGATCAAAGGGCCTGCGGATGTGAGTGAAGACGGCCCTCTGCCTGCCGCACACGACCGAGTGCCAGGACCGCAGTGCGGCCCAGTGCTGCAGCTGCCTTCTTTCACCGCTGTATTTTACCAGAGGTGAGGGCTTAAACAATGCACACACTTCTGTGCCGCTGAACATGAACATTATGTCAAATAAAAAAACCCCCACGTCACCCTCTATTTAATAAACTCACTGCTTAATAAATTAATAAGTGCATTTCCAGATCTGGTTAGAAACTCCAAGATGTTTTAGAAGAAATACAAGGAGACACTAATTAGTGAGAAAAATCAGCTATTTGGGAACAAAAATGTTACAGGAAACATATCGACTAACATTAAACTGCATTCATCAGTATTTGATCCCTTAATACATGCCTCCTAAACCCTGAACAGACACTGCAAAAATTACCATATAAACTGTACCATATAAAAACTGCTGCGTAAATCAATAAGTTGCTTTGGAAAAAAAAGTATCCGTTAAACAAAATACGTGTAAATGCAACCCGTAACGTCACATAAGTATAGCAACACGTTTGGCAGGTTCCACATTCTGTCCAAGCAGTGGTCAAACTGAATCTCTAAACTTGGCTCCCTGAGCTATGAGTCCGCGGCGGATCCAGTCATATCGAGTCAAAGTGCACCACATCAAATACACTTCTTCTACAATGTAAACATCGTGTCAAAAAAAAAAAAAACTACAAACTTCATTTATTTATTTTTAAATTTAGTTTTTTGCTGTTTAGAGGTGCCAGCACTGGTGCAACAAGAAACAAAGCCCCAGCACAATTTTACTAACAAGACCAGGTGAAATCTGTGTATAGGTTATAGGAATAAGTGACGCTGACAGTATGCACCTGTGACTATTTGAGCTCATCTGCATGGATGGGTGAGGAAAACTGTGCGTGTGTGTGTTTCCCAGGCTTTTTCTCAGGACAGGCTACCCACTCTTGGGTCGAGTTCCCTGTCAAACACAAACCCTGCGTCGCAAAGGTGGGCTTCCCCTGGGCTTGTTCTGTCATTAAAACCCTTGAACACGAAGCAGGACTCTGACACAATAAAGCAAGCAGCCCGCAGCCCCTCTTAGACGTCCTGTTATTATAAACATATACCCTCCATGGCGATAATGATGGGCTCCTGCCAGCAGCCGTGAGCTCCGTGTCTGTTGGCAGTCTCCACGACAGGCACTGAGACAGCAGCAGCCTGCCTGAGCTCGCCTGAGTAAACTTACTGTACAGAAATACCATGGTGGGGCACAAACACGGAGCCACTCCCTGGGGTCAGCGGTAGTGCTGATGCTCAGAGACCCACAGCAGAGCAACACACTCGACTCGGAAGCACAGCATGAGGAGTGTGTGAGCCCCAGGTCAGGGTTACAGGCCCCGTGTAAAAATGGAACCACACGCTGCAGGACTACAGTCGTTAAACAAAGAGTTATTAATATTCCACATTGGCGTGGGTTTCTCTCTGGATGCTCTGGTTTCCTCCCACAGTCCAAAGATGTGTGTCAGGTGAACTGGTGACTCTAAATTGCCCTTTGTGTGTGTAGACGATAGACTCTGGACAAGCTGCCGACAATGAACAATTAGTATTATTAAGGCAAACAAAAACTCTTTCAAAAGAACAATGTAAACACACAGACACTAATAAACCGTAACTTTCCCACTGCTAGAGTACATCACTATTTTTCATTCCTTTTGTTCATTCAAGTGGGCAGTAGAATCTAGATGTGCTGTTCTGGAAATATGAGTGTTTCGTTCTAGATCCTGCCCCACTCTCTGCGAATTCTTTTTGGCTGTTTTATCAGCTTGTGTTAGTTCTTTAAGTGTACATTTCTGGAACGACGTCTAAACCTGCATGCCCCCACCAGGGTGTTCTGTGATTAATGAAAGATCTTTCAGCGTAACGAACCCGTGTTCCTGAAGAACACGATAAATTCAGCTCAACTCCGATAATTTTGGCAAGCGCTCTTCTGACCTGTCCGATGCACTGTTTTGACCAACACTGACCTCTACTGGCACCAACCCCATCACTCGTACCAGGACACAGCATCAAAACCACCATTTAAGACTTGAAATGTGACCTTTAGACAAATGTTCCTATATCATCGACTTTAAAAAAGCTATGGTAACACATACGACATAATACGTCGTATGTGTTACCATAGCTTTTTTAATACATAATACGTCGTATTAAATTATATGTTAAATCATTCTGAAATGGTGTTACCCTCCAGTTATATCTGTTGCTGCTATTTGTTCCGCATTTTATTCTATTTATTTGGTGCTTTGGACTACTGTACAGTCTGTATTTCTATGTTGCATCACACTCTGGAAACTCCAGAAACCTGATATTGATATACTTGTAATGACAATGAAGGTGAATAGAATCTAAATGTGCTGTATAAATATCTCAGATAACTGCATCAGCATTGTGTGCAACACTCACTGAGGTCCTCGGCAAGCTGCACTCTCCTGCCCGTGATCAGCTGGACCTTCTTTTCATTGTCCTCGGCAAAATCCTCAAGAACCTCCTTGACGTTTTTCTCCAGGCGCCGCACTGAGGAGCCAGATGACAACGGTCAAGCAGTACCACTGGACACCTCATCAGACACCCGTTTACGGTCACAAACTGGGACTAGTAATCAATACGCAGCATCGAGGCTTTTGGTTTCATCAAGTCATTTTGTTTCAGTGCAAATCATTGCAAAATACTACGGTGTATGAAATAATAAAGTTGGTATACTTCCCAAATAAAAGTGAAAACAAGGGCAAAACCTTTTATACAGTTTAATAACTATTTGGGGGTTTCTTTTTAATCCAGTCACACAAAGGTCTTTTTGACAGAAACGAAAAAATGAGAGCAAACCATGTGTATGGAGTTTAACGTTTATAATGTGTTAATCTGTTCTTTTTGGTCCATTCAAGGCAGACGTGGTTCCTCCAACCCACTGAGGCATTACTGACACTGCTAATATTTCATTGCAAAAGGGCTTTGGGAAAAACATACAAAGCATGTAAATGTTTATAAACACCTTTTGCTGGTATTTTAAATACATCTGTCATAATGTTTTTATGGTGGAAGAGCAAATTGGGGTCTGAAGGTTTCAGTGTGCTGCAAGCATCTCAAGAGCGGAAGCCCAGCGGGTCACGGGTTCGAATCCTAGCCTGAGCCCGTCAACGATTCGCCTCGACCCACCTTCAGTGTTGGTGAGCTGCTGCCTCAGCGTGTTAGCCGTAATTCCCAGCATTCTCTGGATCCGCCAGAACAAGACCACATCGTTGCACTCCAGCTGCAAACAAAAACACGGCGGCACATTTATCGGCTGCTAACTGGCAGCAGATTAACACGGCGCTTCGTGCCTGGGCAGATTCGCGCCATCATTTCTTTGCATCAACAAAAACAGCAGCTGTCCAATTTCCTTAAACTGCTGCAGACTGAAAAAGGGCAGAAAAACTTACAATAGTACGATGTCTATGTCAGCTACAACATAAATAACATTACCACTCCATCATTCTGTACTGCCTCCATGAAAGGCTGGAGGAGGATTCAAACATCACTGCACTTCCTTGTGGACGCTACCCTTCACCTGTGATACAGTCAGGTTCCAGAGATAACAAAGTCTTGTTCATGGTTTATGAATGCTGGAGATGCAGAACTAAGCAGGAACACGAAGGTCCGCAACAGTGATGTTGTCAGATATGTGAAATATGACCTGGAGACAAGAGAATGGCACCAACCTCGGAGTCCACAAAGTGCCTCTGGTAGTAGTAGAAGCCTCTTCTGCACAGGTTGCAGTGGAACAGGGCTTTCTGCAGGAAGTGCCGCCGGTACAGCTGGTGCCACGTGTCCTTGATCTGCAACAGGGAATGAGGCTCTCAACAAACCACAGGTACAACTCTACATAGTACACTTGCAGCGCAAAGAAAGCATAACAATAATAATATTATGATAATTATTAGTTACAATAATAATAATAATAATAATAATAATAATAATAATAATAATATGAGACAGTAGACCATCATAAATTCACCACAACTTTGGGTGCAACAAAACTTACTTCAGGGTCACGTGCCATTGGTGTTAATGATTTTCTCAATAAATCCTTGTTTGCTGCTACCCTTTGCCCTCTGTCCCACCCATGTGCCCACCTCCAGTCTGCAGTCAGCCGCACACACATTTGTATATGCCATGATAAATCTCATCATTTAAGACACCGTATTTTTTAATGTGCGTTATGCATAACTTTATAACAGCATTAGATACAATATGTACTCAGTGACTTCTATATTCAAATGTTGTGTTTTTATACATCAGATATGAAAATAAAGTTTCATTTTGCTAAACAAGATCAATTCATGGTGTCTGATATCATTACTATTATAATTATCATTATTAATTTGTGTCTACCTGATACCTTTGTCAAAAGTAACTTGCAATGCTAGGTATACTACACTGAATTCCTCACAGTCACTAGAAACACATGTCTTTGGACCGTGGGAGGAAACAAGAGCACCTGGAGGAAGCCCATGAGAACACTGGGACAGCATGTAGACTCCACACAGACTGAATGAGGATAAGACCCCCCTCAAAGGTATGGCCCAGGTGCTGTGAGACACCAAAGCTACCTGCTGTGCCACCGCATCATGTACTGTATGGATCTGGTACAAAACCATTTAGGGTGATCTGATTTAAAAAGTGAGACTCACCAGGACGGGGTCCACCTCCACCCCTTTGGCCTCGAGGTTCTTGCGCACGGTGGTGACCTCATCATTTGCCAGGTATGCGGTATGGTCCTCGTGCAGCTTCAGGAGACGCTCCAGCTCATTTTTGGTTTCGTTTCGGATGTGCTGCAGGTATGAAAGAATTTGTACACACGTTGCACTTTACATTTCTTTTCCTTTATTTATCCACTTAGCTGACGCTTTTGTCCAAAGTAACTTACAACGTTAAAATACATACAATTATTTACCAATTTATACAGCTGAGTAATTTTTACTGGAGTAATTTAGGGTAAGTACCTCGATCAACAGTACTACAGCCGGAAGTGAGATTCAAACCTGCAACCTTCGGGTGCAAAGGCTGCAGCTCAAACTACTGCACTACCAGCTGTCCCACTATATTACCAACTATGTCTAACCGCTGTCCTAAGCTCCTAACAGTGATTTACCCATTCATTCAGCAGCACAATTCTTACTACATCACTTCAGTGCACTTACCTTTATTGAAGGTAACAAAGTAGGAGGTAGGATTCAAGCCCAACTCATTGTAATTAGCAGCTCTATTTACTACACTACCCAACACAATGTCTATAGAGAAATTTTATGGTCATAGCTTGCGTCTTTACTTTCATTCCATTCCAACAATTTTAAAACACAAAATATGCCATCCTGAAATGTTCTGGCATAACTTCTATAGAAAATGGAGAGACTTTATTAGAAAACACAGCACATGACACGCTTCAACACCACGACCCTTGAACCAGTCAGCAGACAAGAGTGCGAGAGAGCACGTGTGTGTGTGTGTGTGTGTGTTTGTGTGTGTGGAGCCTTCCCACCTGTTCTGAGGTGCGGTTCGTCCAGTTGAGCCACCTCTGTTTCCAGTCAGGACCCACCATGTCTGTGATGACCGAATCGGCTGGAGGGAGGCAGAGTGGGCAAGGACACATCAGTGAGACACACCACGCACCGCTAACACTGTCAAGTCGCAACCTGTGTGTGTGTGTGTGTGATATAATAACACCTACTGTCTTTAAGGCGAGCCTGGAGCGTCTCCTCCATAAACTGGATGGCGGCATCCCACTGGGGCTTGTCCGTAATGGAACGGTCCTCCAGGGCATTGTGCTGGATCACCCTCTAAAAGCACAGAGCACATACATATCCTTGTCTGCAGAACCAACCATCACCGTCTCACACACTCTGCTGAGAATGCCACACGAATTTGTGTGTTGCTTTCACCTGTTAGCTCTGCGTTGTCGTTAGAGATAGGATTATGCCTTCATCAAATCAAGTATTTTCCGTGTGAAACGGAGGCAGATAACTTTAAAGGCAACTTGTATGTCTGCCCATACAAGCAATCTGAAATGGTGGTTCTCAGTTTACAACTGACAGTTTTTCTGGAGCTGGAGGGTCTGACTGCCTTGGAATTTGGACAAATTAATGCCCAAACTAAGCCAAACTACATGTAAACACTGGAAAAGAAAAATCTGTGGACTGAGTTTGTATTTCCGTTTGTCTGCTGAGCAACATACAAACAAAGAGAAGCAAGGTTTCACGGAAGTGGGCCCAACATGTGGGTGAGAAGGCTGCTCACCAGGCTGTCCAAGGCACGCTCGTTCCACTTGTGGCGCTTGATGCTCTCATCCTTCACCGCCTCCTTCAACTTGTCAAAGATGTCATCCTGGTCCTTCCCCTTATACTCCGCCATGAAGCGTGCAAACTCCTCCTGCAGGGTCTCCCAGGCTACCTGTCAGGAAGACGCGAGACACAACCTTCACGCCAAAGCAGTCCAGCACTTGAGAGCCTGGACCACCACAGCAACGCAGCTGAAGCTTTTCATGAAACCCACAGAGATCTATTCTCTCTGTTAACCCTGATGGAGCTCCACAATGTGCTGATTTAAAATTCAAACAGCTCTGATTTAGGAAGAAATTCCTCTTTGGAAAGCCTTCACTTGGGCTATCAGGCCCAATCCTCAAAATTACAACAAAGTTCTGAAGAAGTCACTACCTCCAGGGCCTTGTGTGGTAGCTGCTTGTCTGTCCATTGCTTGAGCTTGATATCCACAGTGGTGTTGAAGGTTCCTGAATCCATGGTTTGGGCAGCTGGCAGGTAGATGTTCTCAATGACGTGGGTGGAGACACGCTCCCACAGCTTCTTCTGCAAGATGGATTCCCTGAGGAGGACCCAGCATGTAACAAAGGAGTGAACAACCTTGACAGGGTGTACATAAAAGGTAGACATAAGGACTGGGTACATTTACACTTACTCATTTGGCTGACACTTTTCTCTAAAGCAATGTAGAACTCAGAATAAACAAAAGTGGATCACCAACAGATGAAGAGCTTTAGATACAGACACACAACTGTCAATTGCCAATGGCACCGTTTTTGTCAGCACACGTTACACCAGTAGCTGCATACGGAATTGACAGGAAATATAAAGTCATCAAGACATGTTGTTATGCAAATTTATGGAGCTGTCAGGAGATCTGAAAGGATCTGAAAGAGATCTGCTTGGAGACCCTTCTCGGTTGCAGAAAAAGTTTCAGCAGCTCATGGGGGACAAAGGGAGTTTACTGCACCACGCTGGAGCCACAGCCGAAAACCTACAGACTTGTGAGAGTGACCACCAAGCACCCAGAGATGGAGGAGCACAGAGCTCTGCCTGGGGTGTAGGGCATGTTGAGTAAAAGTACAAAAAAAAAAAAAAGGAATGCAGTCATTTCACACGTGTTGATGAAAAACATAGTTCAGTGCTTCTAACTAGAACCACTGCAACAGACACAGACAGACCCCTGAAGCAACAGCACCAGAAACAGCGTTCCTCCGACCATGAAGTCCATCGGCAAACCTTTGTGCATGTTTACAGTGACAGAGCTCACACCACACGATAAAAGCCTGCAGCGTACCACACCCATTGTGGGCTTGCAGCAATGAGACCAACGCAAAGCCCTGCAGCAGAAGAGTGCTTCTCTCCCAGTGATCAGAGGGTGCATTTATCACAAGCGGGAGGCCATTTTTCACCGCTCTCCACTTCCCGCTATCAATATCGGCTGCCTCTGCGAGCCACCGGCAAACAGCGGCAGTCGGGGTGGCCCGCTTAAACAGCAAAGGGGGCCGTTCATCATCCCATCGATCCCGCGGCACCGGTGGACCTCGAAACAGATCCGACTCATCAGTCAACCCTTTGTACCGCGGTCGTGCTTCACAACACTTCTCACAAGGCGCTCAGCAGTTCCAGTACCGAGTACGCTGTGACACAGCTTTTGTGGAAGTCAAACAGTAACTGAAAGGGCAGGCAGTCATCCTGCCATCCCCTTTGATAACCTTCCACAAGTATAAAGCATTATTTTGAATGTGAAATATACCACCCGCAAAGCTACCAAGACTAAAGTGCTCATAATCACAGATGGGAGGGCACAGCTGGTGTTATTATGCTGTCACTCTGCCAGTATGAGCGCAGAGTAATAGCTCTGCACGAAAGTACTTTCTACAAAAGTTAACCTCCGATTCCTCCATTAAAAACCTGCTTACATAAACTACTTTGTATGCCAGCAGAGATGACAGGCATCTCTACTCGCTCACACAGCACAACAACATGACCGTACTTACCAGTGTTTTGGCGTCACTTGACTCAAGCTGATCACTTCATCCAATATTTCGTTTTTGGCTTTTTCAAAGAGTTCATTCTGGGGGAGCAAACAACGAAGAATAAGTACATTTTGGAAAGGAAAATGCTGAAAAACTTCCTTCAAATAAGGTAATTGTAAAAACTTTTTAAAACCTGTAGGTTCTGGACACGGTGGAGGCCCCAGATTCTCTGCCTAGAGAGACTTACCCTGTCGAGCTCTCGCAGGCGCGGATAATTGTTCTTCCACTCAGTCTCCAGGTTGAAGCGGGAGGCTGGAAATCGCAATTAAAACAAGGACAAAGAAAAACAATCAACATTTTATGAGCATTTGTATCTACACGCAGCCTGCTGCCCCATCAAAAACACTCATGGCTTTGGTCAGTGTGGAGCACTGCACCATGATAAAGTTACTTATTACCAGCACAACATGCGCCCAATGTCTCACATGAGCCACTGTGTTTCTTACAAACTATAATTTCATTTTCAGGAAGTTTGCATGGAGTGCTGTTGGACTAAACAAGCATGGAAACAATGACAGAGCATTTAAGATTAACAAATTCATTACAATGGATTTTAAAGGCGTTCATTTTTAAGCTTTATCGATGATGCAAATTTACAAAGCACTGTTAAGTGTTGAAGAAACTACAAATTTGCCCAGATGGAGCATCTAAAAAAAAAAAAAAAACTCCAAATCAGCCCTGAAAACCAGCACTTACACACAGATCAAACAAACTCTGTAGCTTATTTCACAAACGTGCGTAATTTAACGCAGAATCTGCTCGTCAGACTGTAGTTATGGTTACGTCTCACACGTGGGCCCAGTTCGCCGCGCTGCATCCCTACGCGTGCGCCCTAGGAAAAGCAGGTTAACAGACCGATGGCATGACAGCAGCCAAGCCTCCGGCACGGGATCAATCCCGCTCCGCCTGGCTCCCCCGCATCACTTCCCCAAACTGTGTCACCCAGAGGGATCCATTATCCCACGCGCCGCATCCCGCTCTGCTCCCAACACAATGGAGATTACAGTAATTGCTTCGTTATTCGCCTCCTCTCCACGTCTCCGGCCCTGGTTTGATGTGCTGGAAATCTATACACAACACAATGGGAAGGAAAGCCAGTGCTGACATGTAATAAATCTCCCTCTGTCTCTGTGCCTGCAGTCTAGCTGCCCCCTAATTGCCTGCAGGCCAGACAGCTGCATTCAGGAGGGATGATGGGCACAGAGGGGCACAGAGGGGTGAGCACAGGTTGGCTGGGGTGTACAGGGAGAGCTGAACGGGTCCAGACAGAGATTCGCCGTGCTATGAAAGACAAAGTTCAGGATTCAAGATAAACTGGCTGATGAAGACATCTAGGAGCGCCCCCCGTAGGCTTCGGCACAGTGAGGTCATTTTAACCGCTTAAACTGTTTCAACTTGAGTTGACGCACTTCTGGTAAATACATGTCATCACTGCCTATGGCCAAAAATGAGCCAAAATCACTCCAGGAGAGTATGCAAAACTGGTACATTCCTACCTCTAAACACTTAAAGCTAATACTGCAGTATAAGGTGGCACTACCAACTGCTAACGTGTGGGGTTTAAATACTTATGCAAAGAGCAATGTCACCGTAACATAATTAGGATTTGAATGTTTTGAAATATCACATAACAAAATTTCACTGCAACATTTGCAAAATAAGAGTTTCAAGTGCAGCCTATTTGTGTCAGCGTGTGCTTTTCATGCCAAAATCAACTTTTTATTTAATTTACGCATTACACACATAAAAGGATCACCCAGTCAGACCAAGCATAAAATGTTCATTTGTAATTAACTCATTCACACTAAAAATATATTCTCTGTGCAAACTACGCCAGTGAGGTAAAAGCACAAAACATCACCTTTTATTTCCAACATTTTACAATCGCAGTGGCCATTTCTTAACTTGAGTTCCAAATGCTGAGATCTTTGTCTGTGAAACAAACCTTTAAAGGCGTCCGCTTGCTGCTCCACTGACTCGCGCACCATCTTCCAGAAGCAGTCAGACACGGCCAGGCTCAGGTTCTTGGTGGTCACCTGATGTGCTTTCAGCATTCCCGTTCTGTGAGAAACAGAAAGAAGGTCAGCAAATTTCAACCTGAAGTCGGCAGCTTACCGCATAAGGATATGGCTTTGCAACCAAACATTTTGAATTTTGAAAACCATAAGGACACTGCTGTCAAATTCCTGAGGGACAAAACCTGTAGCCTACAAAGGAGAGTTTGGATTCACACAAATCCAACAAACTGTATCGATAAACACTGAAAGGTTATTTCACTGAATCAAACATCTGCAGACATACTTCAGTAGGTTGGAGCTCTGGAAAAATTCCTCTTCGTAATCTTTTATGGCTTCAATGCTTTCGTTGCTGCTTCCTGAAACAGACGAGAGTTTGAATTACTGGTGAAAAATGACGCCACATGATGCACTGCAATAACCAGTGCCAACCACAGAAACTTTGGCTTACCTTTCCCTGTCACCACAGCGAAGTATCCCAAAGCCTTCATGGGGAAGAGCTTTCCTTCCACTATTTGCTGAATCTGTAACAAACAAAATTCATCATATTTACTTCTCTTTAGGCGTCACACATCGTGCATTAAATACATCAAACGACTAAGAGGAGGTTTTAATAAATTCGGCACAGTAACAGTGGGACAGGTCATATTTTGAAAGCTTACAGATTTAACAGTGTTGGCAGAATTAAACATTCCTTCGGCCTTTATTGTATGAAAAGGGCTCAGTTTTCAGAAGTGACTAAGAGATGCCCCCTTGTGAACACTTGGAGTATTACATTACACAGGGCACACGCTTCAACGGAATCAGCCCCCGATGCTTCCGCAAGCCAGGAACAGAAGGGCTGTGATCTCTCACCCTGCTGGGGCTGGCCAGGTTCTTCTCAGCCAGGTCCACCTTGGTCAGGACAAATATGGTCCTCTTCCCTTGGGGGTCCATCTGACTGACCAGGTCTGTGACAATGCTGCGCTCAGCATCCACCGAGCCATCTGAAGTCGAGTTATACGTTTCAGAATATAACAAGTACGCACGAGTAGGGCAGCTGGTAGCACAGTGGGTAGAGTTGCAGTCTCTGGATCCAAAGGCTGCTGGTTGGAATTTCACATACTGCTGCAGTACTCTTGAGCAAGGTATGTACCTTAGGCTACTCCAGTGAAATTACCCACTTGTATAAATGGGTAAATAATTATCAACACCTTAACACTGTAAGTCGCTTTGGAGAAAAGCATCAGCTAAATGAATAAATATAATGCAGCAGACTGATCAACTGTTGAGCACCCGCACCTTGAATGCACAGGATGATGGCATTTGGGTTCTGCATGTAAGCCTTGCTGATGCTGAAGATGGTCTCCTTGGTGTCAGCGGCCATCCCAGTGGTTACAGTCTGCAAACAAGAAAGACACAAACACGTCATATCCATGCAGACTTCGAGACTTCATGAAGTCCACAAAGTGACATCTGCTCTCTGGATCCTCATCACTGCAGACTTGATAAGACAGCTTGCAAAGGCTGCGTGCTAAACCTAAGTTATTTAATATATATTCAGTTATTTTACTGTTTCCGTTTACATTTAAGATATACCCACTAACTGCCCGTCTCCTTAACATAATGTAATTTCTTCTTAATCATTTTCTTAATTTAACCTTACAACTGTTTAATGAAGAAGCCACTCTTGGGCTATATTTTTCAGACAATAACCTTAAATTTTCAAGTAATGTGAGTTCAGAAGGTACATACGGTAAATGAATGTACTATAGGTTACAGTATAAAGGTAAATATGAGGAATGTGTATAACAACAGCTGCACTCACACTGATCACTCCTGGCAAGTCCACAAGCACCATCCTCTGGATTCCTGGACCCTTCACGCTCAGGGAGATGGTCTGGATAAAACAGAAAACTCGAATCAGAATGTTAACTTTAAAGTAGAGCAAGAAGCAGGTAGAAGATTGATGATGAAAAGTCTTTCCAGTACACACAGTGCACAGGTACGCATTACTTCACGTCAACTTCCAGGTACGGGCATTAAAAATGAAATTAATGCAATTACATGAGCCTGGAATATAGAGAGGTGCTGCACAGTTCTCACCTCGGGGCTGACTGTCTGCCCCTCCCTGACACTCTTGCGCATCCTGAGCTCGATCTCGTGGCGCAGTGCTGCAAGCTGCGGGGCAGGGGGAGAAACTATCACTTTCCTGAGAGTAACACACGGTCAGAGCTTCAGAACAAAATGCCCAGTGAGACCAATGACAAAACAAAACCAATTTAATGAACGTACATCTTCTTCTTTGCCCAAGTCAAATTCACGTGTGCTGTCCTTAAACATGGCGACGTGGTGAGGTCCTTCACTCAGTGTAACCTGGCAAAAGAAAGGGGGAGAAAAATAACTCTTCCTACTGATTTCAATGCTGCTTAGTGGCAAAAATATTATTATTAATGGCATAGGCAGAGTCCCATATACAAGTCATTAATTCATCAAGAAAAGAATCCTGCAAATGATGGTCAGAGGTGCCACCTTCTACACAAAGGACCCTAGTTTAAATCCTGCCTCCTGATATAGTATCCTTGAGCCAGGTACTTACCTGGAATTGATACAGTAAAAATCACCCAGCGGTATAAATGGGTAAATCCATGTAAGTTGCTAGTACAGCATCCCTAATATGGTAAGCCACTTTGGACAAAACTGTCAGTAACATGAATAACCAACAATAAAATAGCTGGAGTCGTCTCGTGACGTAATGCAGCAAAGAAACTAATCCACAGTAATTGAGCACTTCTTCCAGATCCAGGAGCTCACCTTGACAGGGGACCGAGTCATCATCTCCCCAGAACCCCGTGGGAAAATCCGGGCCTGTGCGATCATCTCTAGTACACTGGTCTTGCCGGCACTCTGGTCCCCCACAACAACCACCTACAGGGCAACCGCAGGAGAACACGGAGAAACACCACGTGCCTCTGAGCTTGGAACTTGAGTGATTCAAGGTGATGCACAGCAGCAACAGTTGAAACAAATTTTAACAAGCGATAGAAATGGATCTGCTGTAACACTGGTTAAACTGGCACCAGAGACATTATGGAAGTGGGTTTATTTGTGTGGGTGGTAAACAGCATTGTCAGTAAGGATATGGATTTATCTCTATATGCTTTATATTTCTGCTCCCAGAAGACACCACGATCCTGTACTAGTTTGTGGTGGTACTAACAGCCGTGTAAGAGACTGAACAGAATGGCAAAGTCAGGCGGTGTGAACTGACTTTGCGGGATAACTTACTCTTGGCAGGTGGTCCTGGGTGTTGTAGTTGGAGTCATAGTCAGAGAGGATGTCTAAGACTTCTGAGTACATGTCAATGAGGGACTTCTGCACAGGTGAAAGAGAGAAAGAAAGCTCATGAAAGTCAGACACCGTTCAAAAATCTGACAGCTTTCTTCCAATGCAGGAAGAAAAGCCGGACCCTTTTCTGAACCCAGAATGCATAAAGACTGTTTTACGTGCAAGCAAAGTCAAATCAACGACAGCTGAAAAGCATGGGTGATTTTATAATGTCAGATAGGGAAAATAATATTAATGTCAAATTTCTGTAGCAATGAAGTGCTTCGAGAGGCTGGTGCTAGCATATCTGAAGGTCACCACAGGCTCACTGCTGGATCCCTTCCAGTTTGCCTACAGATCAAATAGGTCTGTGGAAGATGCTGTGAACATGGGGCTGCACTACATCCTGGAGCACCTTGACTCAACAAAGACATACGCACGAATCCTCTTTGTGGACTTCAGTCCAGCCTTTAATACAATCATTCCAGACATCCTTCACTACAAACTCAGTCAGCTCTCTGTGCCAACATCCATCTGCAACTGGATCACAAGCTTCCTCACCAACAGAGAGCAGCAGGTGAAGCTGGGGATATTTACATCTAGCACTCGCACGCTCAGCACCGGTGCCCCCCAGGTATGTGTGCTCTCCCTTCTGCTCTTTTCAATATACACAAACGATTGCACCTCCGCGGACTCATCAGTTAAGATCCTGAAATTCGCTGATGACACTACAGTCACAGGACTCATCAAGGACTGCGATGAGTCTGCATAGACGGGAGGTGGACCGGCTTTCTTTGTGGTGCAGACACAACAACCTAGAACTTAATACCAGTAAGACAGTAGAGATGACAGCTGACTTTAAGAAAGTACCTTCTCCCCTGCCACCACTCACTATCCAAGGTTGTACTGTGTCCAGCACTGATTCCTTCAAGTTCCTTGGCACTAACATTTGCAAAGACTTGAAGTGGGAGAAGAACATCACTACCATAACAAAGAAAGCCCAGCAGAGGATGTACTTCCTCCGCCAACTAAGGAAGCACAACCTGTCAAAGGAACTGCCGTGCCAATTCTACAGGGGCACCACTGAATCCATGCTATGTTCATCACTCACTGTCTGGTTCGGCTCTGCCACCCAATCGGACAAGCGCCGCCTTCACAGACTGGTTAAGTCAGCAGAGCGCATCACCGGGACCAACCTGTCCTCCCTCCAGGACCTGTACATGTCCCGTGTCAGGAAACGGGCTGAGAAAATCGTCGGGGACCCCTCACTGTCCGTTTACCCTACTTCCTTTAGGGATTGAGGGTGATACAGACTAATCAAAACAAGAAATACCAGACACCAAAACAGCTTTTTCCATAAAGCCATAAAGATTCAAAACACCCTCCTATAACCTCAATCTACACTGAACTTTTTACTACTGCTGTACCCTACTTGTTCAACATTACACCCATGTGCAGTATGTTCTTTACATCTTTTGTGCAATATTAGGTGTAATGTGTTTCCTTATATCTTATGTGCAATATCATATCCATGTGCAATATGTTTCTTTATATCTTTTGAGTAACATCATACCCATGTGCAATATGTTCTCTAAGTAACTGACAATCACTGCACTATAATGTCACTTTATAATACAGGTCAACGAGTACTTTTTATCTATGCTTGGTCATTCAGTTGTATTATGTTTGCATGGCTTTGTGTTCTGTCATTTTGTCATGTTCTATTTGCATTATACTATGTTCTTGTCTGCTGCATTATCGGTTATCATGTTTGTATAAGTCTATGTCTAGTTCAGTATGTTCGTATGTAGCCTGTATGTGTGAATGTGCACTGTAGGTTTGCTCTAAACCGGAAACAAATTCCTTGTATGCTCAGGTATACTTGGCCAATAAAGCTGATTCTGAAATTTAGCTGCTAATGTAACAAGGCACTGCAAAGAGCAAATACGCTGTAAGAGCCGTGTAAGACAGCTGATAAAATGAAATTCATTCATTTTGCAAAGGTCTGCATGCTGCCAAGTGCCCTCACCTTGACCTTTCTCTGATGAATGCCCTTGTCATCCTTCTGCAGGACCACCTTGCGGAGCTCCTTGTTCTCCTTCTCGAGGCGCTCCAGCATGCGCTGGTACTTTATCTGGGGGATGCAAGCACATGGTGAGTGTGCAGGAAAAGTTCCTTTACAAATCAAGCACATGAGCCTGTGCAAAAACCACGAGAGCCGCCGAGATGTCTCAGCCAGCCCACTCTTACTGCCCTCAGCTCTCATTTTTTCTGTGTTTTAATCCCACCCATTCATTTATTTGCGAATGAAAATCTGCTACTAAGAATCCCAGTACAGGTACCCAAATTCCTAAGAAAGCAAATATCCAGCTACATAAAAACAAAAATATATTATAATAAGCTATGAAAGTGACAAAGTTAAGAACTGAGTACACCTGGGCAGCACTTGCATGAGATGAACTGGACAGAACAGTGAAAGATCTCTGTAGGAAAAAATGGACTAAGACAGTGGTTGACAAATACTGAGTTACAGTGTTTTACTGTTCAAAAGAGTCCCATTCAACCTATAGACTCATTAGGGATTTCATGCACTGCCTTTGTTGCAGATTACAAACGGAGCACTCCTCACCTGAGTCCGGACAAGTTCCTCTTGAAGCTGGTCAATCTTCTCTTTATCTGTGGCCTGTAACACAAACACTGATTTGGGTAACCCCATGTTAGGTGAGTTAACCCCCCCCACCACCGAAGAACCCTAGAAGAAGAAAGCCACAGACACTACAGGCAAATTACACTGAAAAGGGCCCAAGGTGGAAGAAAACACAAGTTAATGCAACAACAGCAAACTCTGTATTGCAGCAGGCAGACGACTGATGCATTCATTCATTGCGTTGAAAAAGCATTACTCAATCACGTAAGAGACCAGCTCTGTAAAAGATGGAAGAGGAATTGATTAAAATTGCGGTGTGATGACTTTGCAGTGCAGAATATCTCCACATCATACCTGTATATCACACCACAGCAGGAAGAGCACAGAGAAGTCACATGGACAGTGAGTGAGACAGGATGAGAAGACGTGGGAAGCCTACACAAGTGAGGTGAGGCTCTACTGCGGCCTCAGTGTTATTCTGAGCTTGTCTTTATGCCAGATGTCTGAAAATGCACTTTGGTGTGCTCTGACTGGGCTTCACAGAGTTCGTAGACTGCCCAATGCTGTTCAACTCCAAGCTCAACGCGCAAATGTATAAATATTTAACACGAGAAATCTCAACTGCATTAGCTAGAGGTCCGCCAAATCATTTCACGGGACAGTTAACTCCATGCAGTCAGAACATTCCACTAGATGAAATTAATTTCTCTAATATGTTAATGGCTTCTCAAATATGCACTAACTCCAAGTACAAGGCAAAAAAAAAAAAGGGGGGGGTTCTGTTGACTCCCAGGTATGCCATTCTGTCAGAAGAAAGGTGGAATTTTCATGCTTTTAGGTTTGCCTAAAAAAAACATGGTAGAAGTACAGTACAATGCCTCCTTCACACCAACAGGACTTTGGGGGGACAAGGGGGTATTATGCAAGAATATTGATTATCATAATGATCAAAGTGAAAACAAAGTATAATATTGTAATGAGAACAGGTATTTTTAATTCTCTGTTCATGTAGCATTGTGTCTCAGTTTTATCAGGTGTTTTTGTCAGATGTAGTAGAGTATGAATGAAACCTGGAAAAAAATTACATCCATTTTGTTTTTATTAAATTTCCTTGGTGTGAAAGCCCATGAAATGCAGGGTCATAACAGTGAACAGTCTTATTTTTCACACCAGGGTAATAGTATCAAAAAAAGTATACCAATGTCAGTGTCTCTCTTGAGCCCCACTCACACACCACTGAAAGTGACAGAAGACCTGATAAAATTTTGTGGAAAAAGCGGGAAAAACGGAGAAAACTGGAAAAGGGGAAACACGTTTCCCAGTAGGATATTACATATACACTGCAGTTTATGTAATTCCGCAACTGACAAGAGCATTTCTCAAATAAAAGTCTTTATACGTACAACACGGACGGGTTAGAATGTGGCATGGACTAATAAAAAAGATACACTTTATGTAAAAGTGTAAGAGACACTGGATTGCTGGCACATGGACAGAAGTGCAATGGCTGAACAGGAAAGACCACTGCATAAATGAAACTTCCTCTGAGTTTTGGGGGGAGAGGGCAGAGAAAGCCGCTGTTCTGAAATTTTACTGTCCAAACCATGAGAAGGATGATCCCAGCAAATTTCTGTCGGTGTGAAAGGAGGATGGGAGCTGTCTGTTGGGAAAGGGAGGGTTGTCAGGAGGTAAATCCTTGCTGGCAGTGAACAGTGGGCTGGAGTGGACCTTCACCTTGCGCTTGTGCTGCGAGGGGCTGGGGTTCGGACCGGAGCTACTGGCTGTGGCCCTGTGCGCTTCCTCCTCGTGTTGTTGAATCTGTTGCTGAATGAGAACGAGCTCCCTGAGCAGGTCCTGCCGGGGTGGCGCACAGGGAGAGACCGTGGAGACGAGCGTGAAAGTTAGGCTTGAAACAAACCTACAAACAGGCTTGCAGTGAACCCAGCAGGGCAACTTTTGAAGCCCCACAAAGCAAACTATAAATAAATTTAAAAAAAAAAAAAAAAAATTGGTTCCTTAAAAGAAAACCAATGGACTTGGTTTTCAGAAATATGTTCCTTAGAGTCCCATTCCAGTTATTTTGACTTGTTACCTTCACATTAATTATATCTATAAAGTCTTCAATTGTTCATCTCTGACAATCAAAACAAGCCAGACAGGGCAAAGGGCATAAATATTAATAACGATACTGCTTCACTTCAGTAAAATCTAGGGACCAAGAACTAAATGCCTGGCACAATCACATTGTTCAATTTGAAATAAATCACTCTCCTTTTAAATATCGAGTTACTAAAAAGTGGCGAAAATGGATTCTTCACACTGGGCAACAGCAGGGGTGAAAAAATGCAAATGGTGACAAAATCCAACAAATGTTGAGGCCCCTGAGGACCAGAAGTTCAGAGACCTGACATACGTGACTGGAGTGGAGAGCCCTGGTTTCGAATGCTAAAGACAAGCCACTATTAGGAACAACCTAGAAAGATTCTTACAATAAGGTCACCAAACAGCTCAACCCAGTGAAGCCCATCCTTACCATGTAAAGTGGACCAGCACCACATCGCCTATTTAGCATAATGCTGCTTCCTAAAAACGATTACTTAACAGACCTGAATACCATCAATGTACCACATTTCATAACGTTTGTTCATATTTTTCGACTGGCCAGAAATTTCATTCTCATTTTCACTTGTGTGTTTCTTTACCTATCCGTTACATACACAGGCTTCCCTCAATTAAGTATAACCCGGTAATGAAAATGTGCAAAGGTGAATTCTTGTAAAACATACTCTTACCATTACCGCTGATTTAAACGGCAAAAATAATGTGTTCCTCAGCTACAAAGCTGCGCACACTTTTTCACCAAAGTCAATCTAACCAAAACCAATTCTCATAATTGCTGTAACCACTCTTGACACTTGTAACCTCTCTCTGCTGTGCTTCTGTAAAATATTTGTTTGCAATGATCGATCCATCCATCATCAACAACCACTTCTCATATGCTGGGTTTCAGTGATCCAGAGAACATCCCTGAAGCACACAACTGCAAAACAGACTCGGGACACGCTCTGGACAGGATGCTAGCCCATCACAGAGCAATCACACACAAAACACAAGGGTTCATTTTTCCTGGAGCAATTCAGGGTTGAGTAGCTTGATCATGGGTATTACAGTGGGAGCGGATTCAAACCTGGGTCCATTGAGTGGAAGGAGACAATTGTAACCACTACACGAGCCCACCTCAATCTGACCTGACATGTAGAACTCAGCAGCTATAAAAATATCAGATTTACATATAAAAATGGTTACGTTCAAAGACAGAAAACTCCCTGTCTCAATTTCTATTATACGGCGTAGGCACAATCACAGAGGGTAAGTGATATGAGAAGACAACGGACACCAAACAAACACAAAGTAAATTTTACATTTTAAAAATGTCTGATCGAATCACAGCGCAAAATCTCTGAAAAAATACAGAAAATATTGAGTCAAGGTGATGTGAAAAATGGTTTTTGTTCATTAATGCACAACCTGAAAATATACAGATATTTCACACAGTAATACAGTTAATAAATTATTAACGTATTAACTTACAGAAGAACGCAAAGCCATTTCTCCCTGGTAGATTACTTGCCTTTTTAAACTGTTTATCACTGGTATCTGATCCCTGGTTCTCCATGGCTTTGAATGTTGGTTCTCCAGATGATTCTGCCAGGAGAAAACACAAAACATGACCAATATTTATTTACTTCAACTGAAGTGATCTAAATATATTTTTCGGAAAACACAAATTAGCGTCACCAAAACTACAGAATCACACTTGCTTATGATGAATTAAATGTAATTATGTAAAAGACACTTAAAAGTTTGGAAATTTCATCAAACAAAAGCTTGATTTCCCTGTAAACAGTCCCTAATAATATGGAATTGAGGTATGTTACTTGCATCTGGTTAAAATCTACTCATGACACTGGCTCCTCAACTTACAAACAAAACCGGGACTGGAAGTCTGTTTGTAACTTGACTGATTCGTAAATTCAACGCCACTATCACGCCGCTATGTCACAATCAATAACATCAGATAGATGTCACCTGACTTGTTGGTTGGTTAGGTTTTGGGAAAAGCTCGACTTAAGCTATAATAAATTCAAGGAAAGTGTATAATACTTACTTTGCAGTTGTTATTAACTTCAAACTACATCAACATCAAAATTAATTTAAAAAGACAGTATAAAAATGTTTCTAAATAAAAAAATACCCCTCTCTACAAACTCCTGTTCAATTGCAACTGCTGACCAATCCTCTCTATATACAGGCGCCACATTCATCATCATCTCATTAGAAAGGGATCCTCCCGAGAGATGAGCTTTAAACACTGTGGAGCGAGCTGAACTAAGACACTTCCCAGTTCCCTTCTGTTTAAGTGCGTTTGATGGCATACATGGAAATGGGCAGAAACTTTGTGAAACAGATAAGTGGATAAAAATGCTATAAAAAAATACAACGTTGTAAGTACATTACACTGAAAATGTCTGAAAATTAATTACTGAATAGTTTGTAAGACAAGGAGCCAATTTACAAAAAAATGAGTCGATCTGTTATGATAATATTTCAACATTTTTATCTTCCAAACTTTTGAGTGGAGCATGACCAAGAGATGAAAGATAAACCAAAAAGGACATGTTCAGCGAGACAAGAAAACTACATTTCTAGAAGGAAATGAAATCAAAGGAGATCAACACATATCTGAAAAGAAAAGGGTGCAGGGAAAGGTTACTAAGCGAGGCAAAGGCAGGACAGCCAAAATGCGTTAAAGCATTTTAACAGGTCAGTATATGCAAAATCTGTTAAGTGCACTAGACACTATGAAAATAATGCAGTTTCTATCAACGGTACACGGATACACCGTACAGGTCGTCCTCGACTTAGAATGACCCTGATTTATGACGGTTGTCCCATTAACCTTATTTTATTACTTTTGAGTCTCGTTCCGTAGTAACGTCTAACAGCGACCGCTGCTGTACGGCAATATTAGGAAAAAGACAATATTTATTATTGCTTGGGTGTCCAGAAATGGCTGCATTTCATTTAGAAAGCCTTATAAAAACCTTTCTGTGATTCCCACCAAGTTACTTTTTATTTAAAATGGCTATTAAGAGAAAAAGTATTATCCATTAATGAATACTGTATAGTATTTACTACAGTATTCCTCATTACCTATACTGTATTTATATTATTATACATTAATATTATTTCAACATGTATAATGTGTGAAATTAGTGACAGACTATTACAGATTTTTTATACATTCACATTTATTCATTTACATTTATTCTTTTAGCTGACACTTTTCTCCAAAGCAACTTAGAATGTTAAGATATTAACAATTATTTACTCATTTACACAGCTGGGTAATTTTACTGGAGCAGCTTAGGGTAAGTACCTTGCTCAAGGGTACTACAGCCAGAGGTGGGGATCCAACCTGTGACCTTTGCAACCTCTACGCTACCAGCTGTCCCTTGTACAATACAATACAATTATACAATATAGAATTCATGCATGTTAACTGTTTGTGTGTCCTTATGGTTAATGTAATGCAGTAAAAGGGAATTTTCCACTAACGATGGAGTCGACTTATGATGGGTTTGTGGGGAAAAAGTCAATCGAAAGTGGAGGACCACCAGTACTGAAACAAAGTTCCCCAGTGTCCCATTAGAGCAAAGGGCAGTTTGACCTGACAACTAATAACTGTTTCCAAAGTCATTATTTATAATACGCAGAGCTATACGACCTTTGTGAAAGTGTTCGGTCCAGGCCTTACTGATTACGGAAAGGATAACCCAGTGCCACATTCCACCGTGCTGTGAGTGATGGATCTGGGCTTGCCTGAGCTCTAGAGCACTCTGAGCTAGAGGGAGGACATGCTTCCCCTGCTCTATGGAAAGCAGCACGCGGCAGCAGGACACCAACAGACCCCTGTTCAGCGTGTACAGCGTATTCACCCCATTAGACCACCAAGCTGCAAACCCAAAGCACATCTTTGTGAGTGAAGGGGCCCAGTCAGTGAGCCTGGAGGCTGTGCCAAAGGAGTGCCAACTGATCTGAGCATGTTCACCACACACCTAACAACAGATGCAGGCCAGAAGCTCCTTTGACTTCACTACCCAAATAAACACCTGTAAAGAGTTTGCAGAGAGGGGGGAGAAAAAAAATAAAGAATCAAATGATGGAAACTAAAGAAAAAAGAATGTATTTGAAGAAACAGCACAGAATCATTCAAGCACATGGTACAACCTGTTTAATAGGTAAGGAGCCGACACTGATGGAAGAGTCACTTAAACAATGAACTTGTGTGGCCTTCTTTCAATTAGAGCACATTAGGGTAACCTAACGTCCGCCTCAACCTTCTGTATTGTGGAGCACAAAATGACAGCCTCTTAACTACACTAGTTCTAGTAGCACTGCAACATAGGAAGGCAACATAAAATATTTATTTTACCACAAGTGATCCATCACTACATTACTAACTGAAGTTAAGAATCATAACGAGAGCTACTTTTCTGCATTAAAAAACCAATAGCAATTATACAAATATAAACATCAAAATCTGGGCACTGCTTCACAAAACAAACTCCATTTCAAGTTAATACTTTCAATTCTTATCCACACACACTGAATATGTTTAGCAAAATGTGTCGAGAGTGTTTTGAAACGCAGCTTGGAGCGGAAATGCACACACTAATCATTTGACAATCGAAATTGTTGAGAAAATGAAATGATCTGCAACCAAAAACACTATATATTTATTAAAGATCTCCCCGACACTCGCTGGCCGACGAAGTCCGGTGGCTGTACCAACCGTTTGACAGGAGACTCCTGAGGAATGTGAAATTCTCTCCAATCTTCTCCAGGTCAGGCAGCAGCTTGGCCAGTTCCTCAGTGTCTGGGAGAACACTGGCAATTTTCTCTGCAACAGCAAGTGAAACCAAAGAAAAGCAGAAAAAGATACTGCTCTTAGCACTCTTTGAGTTCATTTTATTTGCTTAGCTGCACGGTATGGATGCTATGGATATAAAAGCAGATGTTTACTGCAGTAGCTCAGTATGTATGAAGAGCAGCTCCCATCCAGGGATCTGAAGCAGCAGCAGTTGACTTCCAAAGCCAAATTGTTCCTGTGTGTTCTTTCTCTATTTTACCCAGGTGTCCATCATGTCAAATTTGCACTTATATTCTGCTCAGCACTTCCTATATAAGGCAGTAAGCGACAAAGTGATTAGAGCCGCTACCTTTGGCCTCGAAGGACCCGGATTTGAGCCCCACCTCCTGTTTCAGGTTTCAGTATCCTTGGTCAAGGTACTTACCCTTTACTGATACAATGATTTATACAGTAATTTTTACTGTAGAAATCATTGTAAGTAGAGAAAAACACAATGTAACACTAAATTATGCACAGCTTGTTAATGTTCTGACAGCTGAACAGTTATTTATAATATCTGATAATCAAAGAACACAATAACGGGATATAAATTATTTTAACTTGTTGCAATTGCCTCAAGAACATTTTAACATTTTCACTTCAGCACTTATGCATTACCACTCTTGTAAAGAGGACTTTTGTAAAAAGCAAACATACCCAAGTTGATATGTTCATTCAGCTCCCAGATGAAATCAGGCACTATCCATGTATATTCACTGAGATCAGGCAGCATGTCTTTCCACTCATCATACGTCTGGAACAAAACGGACATACAAAAGATAATCATCGCTCT
Source organism: Scleropages formosus (assembly GCF_900964775.1). NCBI lineage: Eukaryota > Metazoa > Chordata > Actinopteri > Osteoglossiformes > Osteoglossidae > Scleropages > Scleropages formosus. The sequence continues at coordinate 23,276,992 of NC_041813.1, forward strand.
CCAGCATCATGTATCTCATATATGTCATACAGATGAATGTCATATATACCTCTCTCACTAATATTACTGTACTGAGAGTAATGAATCTTTTCATCAAAGAGCTAAAAATTCCGAGGCCTTATTATTTATAGGCCTTCTGATGAAATGTGAAATGAACACCAGTGTCAGCAACACTTTCGAAAACTACAGACACAAGAACTATTGTGCACTTTAAACCTGAGATGACATCTAACTAAATGGGTCTATTTCACTCAAAGGGCATTTGACATGAGAAAATGTCAAGAATGACTTAAATTGAAGCAGTCATAATGACCAAAATGAATGAAATAAGCCTTCAAAACCAAAGGAATTCACATTCTATCAGTAGGAGGGCAGTCAGTCACGGCTACCGCCACCCTAAATGCACGTCTGTCATGTTGAGTGTCGTGTGAAGAAGTGATGCAAGTTCTAGTAAAATACTGTAAACTGGGATTTCACCTCAGTGGCCAGGTACTTTTGCAGGAATCTGATGTGGTGGTGCTCATTCAGTCACATTTAACACATAAGAAGTGACTTTACTGACAGTACGCAGCATTCAAATAACTGAATAAGTGTAAAGTGAAAAATTTAAGAGAATACAGTAAATACTATACAAACAGAATTTAGAACCATGTTTCAGACAGACGAGACATCCAGTCTCCCTGCCTGCAAAACGCTGTTCCTAAGTGTCACCTCCAGCGTTGCATTCCACGTGTCCCACAGTATTTACTCAACTCCCCAGAGGTGTGTTTAAGTGTACAGAAAAGTCTCAGCTCTGCCCGTACCGACCTTGCTCCGGTTCTCTGCGTTTAAACATTTGTGTTTACAGTAAGACGTAAGTCAATTCAATCATCATGCAACAGATTTCTCACTACACCTAGCACCACCTCACTTCACCTTCTCTTGCTCTGAATAAACATGCTCACTCATTCATTCATTCATTCATTCTGACAGTGACTATCCCTGAAGTGCAGCAGTAAAGATGCTTCAAGAAAAACAATGGTAGAATGAGCCAATCTATTAGCAAACATTACAAGGAAACTATCTTTGACCTCCCTGCTTAACAGCAGCAGCAGCAGCAGCTGCCACAGATGCGCTGATCTCCACCCTACCTTTTTGGCCGTGTACCCTCCGCCCACAGCCGAGCCCAGCAAGATGTAGCGCAGCTTAAGGAGCCTGGCGGCTAGCCGGGCAACCCAGAATGTGCGGCGCTGCTGGTAATGGTGGCCTCCGTGTTGAGAGCGCTGGCCACGGGGAGGCAGCCTGGACAGGCTGGTGAACTGCCGAGCCGCCGGGCAGCGCGGGGGCCGAGGAGGGTTGGAACCGGATGAGTACCGATGGTGGACGGCATGAGACAGCGGCTGCAGCTTCTGAAGTGGCATTCGGAATCGAACTCTCACGCTGCTCAACGCCAGATTTCTGCACGCCGTGCTACAAAATAAAAGTACCATGTTTTCGCCAGCAAAGAAATCCAACGAGCGGATAATACTCCAGCACATTGAGGCACACTGCAAAAGATGCCTGTCTGGCCACTAAGTTCAAATCACCCCCCTATGGGGATTGCTTAAACATGGAAAAGCAATTAAAATCATATGCAATAAAACAGCAGCAGTTTCCATATAGCTACAATACATTTACACTTGTATGTAGGCGTGTCTTTTTTTTTTAACTAGATTTATCAACAGCACTGTCACAAACAGAAAGTCAGTTATAAGAACACATATATATTATTTGTATGTATGTCTAGTACACCTACCTACACACACTGTTTTGCATGATAATTGAAAGCTGAAATTAATATTTATGCTCTCACTGCCCAAGTCAAGCAAAGACTGCCTGTGTCAAACGTAGCAGAACTTTTACGTTTAATAAGAAAACCAGTGATAGAAGTTGATCTTTGCTAAGCTTGCTGTTTATGAAGGTAAATCCTTCATTTAAACAAAACAACTGTTAAGTCACAACATGATGATGATCATCATGATGTTTTTGCCACCACTGCCAGTCAGACTCAGCACAAATGATAATTTCAGCTCTCAATTCATGCCAACCGCTTCTTGAGTGCCCAAAATTTCGGCCCTAATTTTGAAGATGCAAAGTAAATACGTTTGTTGCTACACTTGTGCTCCTGCCCCATTTTATATATAACATACAGAATGACAGGACCATTAGCTTTTCACTTTTCCTGTGTTATCATCAGCTAACAAAATAATTTACTTACCAGGCGACTATATTCCCAGCTCGTAACATCATCATGCGCAAGCGTGAATAAATACCTATAATATTGTATTTGCTTTTCAAAAAACTATTTCATTTTTACATCTGACACAGCTCAACAAGCTAGCTGTGCAGCCAACAAGGACACACCAAGAGAGCAGGTGACAGCGGAGCACTTCCTGGAAAACCCTCCCACACATAATGAGGACCGACTGGAAACGAGGGTCCGTCGTTAGGTTCCGCCATCTGAAGGCGCTCCTTATCGCTCAAGTTCCGGGGCTGTACGGCAGTACAGTACAGTACGATTATCGAAATCATACTCATAGTCCTTTCAAGGAGGGCGAACGTGTCCTCAGTATTCAGTAAAGTGTATTCCGTATTCCTCTTATACCTACTTGAGTACTTTGGGGGTTGTACAACTATATTTTTACTACCCACCTCTGGTACTGCTGTGCTACCATACAGCATACCGATAGAGAAATACTAGAAGCACCACTTCGCTACGGCTCAGTGTAGTTGGAGAAATATTGGAAATATGGGAACTAAAGTACTCCCTCAGAACTGCAGAATCCATTTCAAAATTCAAGAAGGCTCTCAAAATGTACTTTTTTTTTTTTTCCCCCTCAGAGGAAAGCAAAGAAAGATAAGCCCCCCAGTGTTAAGACTAAAGACTCCTGTGCCCCCACTCCAGTAGGCCTATTTCTGTATCACTGCGACTGCTAGGCCTTGCAATGGACTGGTATAATTTATTTATTACATATTTCTGGAATTTCCAACTTCACTACACACTAACAATCTTCAGACACGGGGACTCTGTGACCCTGAAGAGAATGAGCCCTGTTTTTGTGTCTCAGGGGTTGGAAGGAATCCCTCCATGTTCAGTCATCGCTTGTCCAGGGCTGAGCCACAAAGGCCCGGAGGGGGTTGAATTTTTATTCGTCTTTGCGAAGCAACGCCCAGAAAACACTGAATGTCATGCCATTCCACTCCAGGTTACCCACATCATGGATATTTTAAATCAACTCACCTTACTCGAATGTTAGGAAACTGAGTAAAAACGCTGAGATACCTGGTGGTCACCCAGGTAAAAATAGCAAGAACTTAGTCCAAAGACATGCTGTTCGAGTTCACCCTTAGTGCATGAGGGACACAGAAAGAGTGCGTTTCACTGACGTATGGATGAGTGACCCAGTGTAAGTAGTGTATCTAGCGGTGTAAATCACCGCGGTGAATAAGGTGTGTGGGCTCATAACACTACATAGAGTTCATTGGAAGTCGCTTTGGAGAAAAGCATCTGCTAAATAAATAAATTGTAAATATAAATTTGCCAACTCCACACTGAAGGAAAAGCAGCTGAGGTTAAATCAACGTGCCATTAAGAAATAATACAGAATGAGTGCAAACAATACAGTATAATTAGTTGTAGCAATGTATATGAGGGTATCTGAATGCAATGGAAGTAGTTTAAAAATAAATGTGTCAGTGTATTAATTTACCTTGTAACTGGATGTTGACGGTGGAATTAGTGTCCAAGAGCGAAAAGGGGTTATGATATATATTTCCAACATGAAGGGACGGTGCTGGGCGGGACCTAGAAGCTATACTTGTGTCTGAGTTCTTGTTTCGCTTCCCAAAAGAGAGGGATTGGAACATCGATGGACCGGACGGGAAGGGACTGTGAAGATTTTGCCTGCACAATATCTGGTTCTGCAAGTGTAGAGGACCTGGAGTCCAGGCAGCGTCACTCTGCTGACTGCTGATACTCTGTAGTCTGGTCTTGCCCCATGTGGTGTCCTTCCTGAACAAGACAGCTGTGGAAAACCTGAGCACTGACTCAGTGAAACTTGGAAATTCTCTGCTGGGTCTTCCTTCCGACACCATTGATGTTGGGTTCGTACTGGAGGCCTGAGGATATTGGGTTACTACTATGATCTTTTTGCTGTGAGGCATCACCTTGAATGTACAGATTAATAAAAGTTGACTGAAAAAAACTGCGTAGCAAAGAGGAAGGAGTTATACGAACAGACCCCTATTTCTGTGGACGTCAGCTCTGCCTGTGTGTTCTTGTGCGGTTCTAATGGGATGCAAAGAGGTTTCCTCCCACATTCTACAGCTCTTAGTGTATAAGCTGGACTCGCACAATTCATACCGTGAATCCTGTCACAGGCGTCATCATTCCAGACAACCGTGAACATCACTGGAAAAATGTCCATCCAACCATCAGTGAAGGGAATGGCACTTTTCTTCAACACGCATGTTTGTTTATTTTAGAAAAGGGAAGATCAACTGAAATCAAACATTAAAACTTCGAAATACAATACATGGAAAATGAAGTACAAATAAAAGATAAATAGAAATAAATTACATAAAAGTAAAATCAGCAAGACAGAGTTGGGAAAACATACCAGAGAGAAAAAGATAAAAGCATTTTCTTGCAGAATGATTCAGACACAGCAGTAATAAATGTTCAACAACTTCGTTCTTTTCTAGTTGTTCATCTTTACAGACATTTACCTGAGGAAATGAATTCTTTCAAGAGACCCAGTGCTAAACTGTTCTTAGAGCTGAGTCTAAATGATTCTATATTGTTCTTGTAATAAACACCAAACCAACATGATGGGATATTTGTTAGATTAAAATAATATTTTCTTAATTCAGGCTTTTTTTTTGGGGGAAAAAGAAATTAAATAATGGACAGAAACTTCTTCAGATCTTAATTTCAAATAAATTAAGCATTATTCACATTTATGTTGTTTTCTTTTTAGATAGTATAAATTATGCCAAACATTTCTAAATACAACATATCGCACTGAGATTAAGGACATTTGTAACAAAATATGAATATACAATTACTGTAACTTCATGTAACTTTAAGAACAACGACGAGGTTTGGGCCAGCTTTAACAACACAACTGTAGAGTGTACAAAAGAAAAGAACTGCCCTTTCAGTAAAAATCCCTTCCAACAGAGCAGAATTTAACAGGTATGAAATCCCAATGATTACATACTGTATTGTACAGAAAATGATATGTTCAAATTAAACAGAATGATTAAAGAGCAAAGACACAAATATTTTCTACCAAACCTCATTGTGTATATCCTGCCCTAAAAGGCCAATAAAGAAAAAAAAAACCACGTGTCCTGTCAAACATAGGACAGTTTGGGAATTTCTATGTAAAATTCATCCTTTGTCCAATGAGAAGCCCAGCCATTGACATTGACACAAGAATAAAACCAAAAAGAAAGCAAGCTCAGGATTAATTTCTGGAAGCTGTAATTTACTCCTCTTGCCAGTGCACAGGATGAATAGGAAATGCTTTGCCACTTTACAAGTATTAACATGATTCCAGAATATTCCACAAAATAGAAACCAGAAACACATACATATGAATATTATTTTTTTTAGCCTTGTGTCATGTAACATTTATAGTAATACAATGAATATATTTGCACATGACAATGATTACATCATGGACTATGTCAACTGTACCAAAACTTAAAAAAAAAAAAAAAACACTGCTTCTATGTAAATAACAATGAAAAGAAAAATGATTGTGGTTCAACGTGTATCCAAAAACACTTGAAGTACTGACTAATTGGTACTTAACTCTAATCTTGTTATTTTAATAATGATTTCAGGTTACTGCAGAGGTCATTACTACATTAAAGTTATTAGAGCAGATAATTTCAGTTATGTCAGTTATATATTTATTATAAATCATTTCCAGTATCCAGTACTGAGAGGACATTAAATCCATTACCAAAAGATCAAATTAAACAAATGCAAACATTCCTCTTTGTAATAATCTAGTGGGCAGAAAAACTCCCTTTCTTGGAGGGGGGGGAAGAAAAAAAAAAAAAAACACCACCTCAGAACTGAAAACTAATTACTGTACTGACTGAAACACTGAAGGAAATTAAATATTTGAAGTGTTCTACCTTCATTGTCCTTTATCCAGTGGAATAAACAACTTTAACTGTAGAATCGGTTTCACACAGAACAAGGCACATCTGAACAATGAAATGCTAACACACACGGAAGAGGTCACAGACTTAAAATAATATTGAGGTGAAGTAATAACACAAAGAGGTCTAGAAGTTACTTGTTTTTGACAGAATCATGAGTAGTCCTCCCTAAAAAGCCTTAATGTATTAATATAGGATTGTTTCTTTTGTACATCCATCTTTGAATGCTTTATTACTTTGCCCATGAGCTTTCACTTGGATTTATGCTTTCCTGACATAATGTAACTCATTACATGACTCCTTTATGTCTTCTGTGATTACTAGTGCAACCTTATTCTACAAGCAGCCATGTCATTTCTAAAGAATTAACGCAAACTTGACCTAACACCTTCACTTGCTTTCTATAGTGAGTGCATACACTGGATTCTCGTGTTTCAAATGCTTGAGCATCAGATTTTTGAGAATATGATTTTTCCTCTGTATTTTTATCTGCATTTTCTTCCCTTACAAAAGTTTTCTGAAATTTGCGTCTAGTAGAATGAACACAACCAATGTTTACCCTCCAAGCCAAAGGATGGCAGTCAAGAGAGCCAAGACGGGATAGAAGTGTGAGACCACCATAACTCAACACATTTCCAGTGTTTGCAGCACGTGTGTTGCGTTTGTAAGCGCTAGTCATATAAAAACACTATGAAGGAGAGGCAGACCTTAAGCATGTAGCCCAAAGTAGGGATAAAAGGTAAAGAAGTTTACAAACACTGCACATGCCTATGGAAAAAGTCAGTCAACAACCAGCAATGCAGGAGTTTTTACTCATTTTAAAATTAATAAAATGTTTAAAAGCCTTGGGAGTATCTTCCTTCATTATAGCTATATTTAAGTTTTTACAGAACCTAACCTGTAAATAAATCTAGGGCTGTCCCTATCCTTAGACTTTTATTGATTGTGATTTCGGGACAGAAGTGATTTTGGAGTTACGAGCAACTTTATGGTCCTAGTTATGTTCCTAAGTTTTGGAGCCAGAGTATGTGTTTACTTTAATAAAATGCAGTTTGAAAGTAACCTTTTTTTTTTTTTTTTTTGATAAGTTGCATTAAACATATATACACACACGTGGTCCCCGACTTACAATGGGGTTATGTTCCGCGAAACCCATCGTAAGTCGAAAATGCATTTAATACACCTAATACACATCTCTGCGCGGCAGACTGGGAGATGCGGATCGCTGCCGCTGCTCAGCATCTCAAGATAGTGTCGCACCACATATCGCTTATCGGGGGAAAAAAAGAAACTAAATTCCAAATTCGAAGTACGGTTTCTACTGAATGTCTATCGCCAGCTTACCATCGTAAAGGTGAAAAATCATAAGTCAAACCATCGTAAGTCGAAGAGCATCTGTATATATAATATATATATATGGACACAGGGTGCATGTATTTTATGTACTGTATAAACTGTACGTGGTGCATAAGTGAGAATGCAACTCATGACAACTCATAAGTTTTCCATTAAGACATACTAATTTTTACGGCGCTTGAAATAAAGAAAACGGATGACTGGCATCAACATTCTAGTCAATCTCACATAGATCCCACTACAAAGTGCACACACACGCACTCGAGGTGATTAAAGAGAGCAAGCAAACAAAACACAGTCTATGTGAGCCGTGCATATGTAAAAATATGCATGGAATCCTGCCATAAATAGCCCTTGGACTGGCCAGCGAATGATAAGCACACGCTGCCAAAGCACTGGCCCCAAGCAGCCCTAAGCTAGCGTAGCAACCAGAAGCTGGGCGGTACCTGTGGCCGTGGCACCTATTTGCCGCAGGACCACTCGCACCTGGGTCTATTGGGTCGACTGCAGCAAGGAGGTCCCCACTTAGAGTCAACACGGAAAGAGAGTGGGGTTTACAGTGCCTGGCCATTCGTGATAATCATACATCAGAAGTGTTCTTCCACAGGAAGAAATATTTAAAAACAGAAAAATCATAACATCTAAAAGCTGCAAAGAACATGTGAGCCACATGCCAGTTTGGCATAACTTGTTGCATCATTAGGTTGTGATTTTATTTTGTCCATTTTGGAATATGCTCCCATCAATGCAAGGAGGAACGCGCCGATCTACAACACACAACCTCAAAATTGTTTCTTACAATACATACATTTTTGATGGTGTGGTGTTTTAGCACTGCCGTGGGGGCACTTTGAACACGTGTGTGCTGTAACTCAGCAGGTATTTTTTTAGGGGAGGAATTCTCCCTGATGTTCCTCTACCCAGCCATCCTCAGTGATTTCCAAGCGGTTCGAAAAGAACGGCAGGACCGAGTGACAGCAGCTACTACACAATGGAAAGCGCGTCCGTACTGTCTCTGTTGTCCCCTACCTGACGTCAGTTGGGCTGCAGCAGTCAAGTCAAAAGAGGTCACAGAAAAGTGAGGAATGACAGTCACCAGCCTGTGGATCCGTCACATATGTGACCTTACAGTGTGAGGAATTGGAGCAGCGATCGTTTGAAGTCCAGAGCCACCTGGAGCGAGAAAAACTGTTTGCCTGACTAGTAGCACAGCACCGTCCAGCCTTTTCGCCGTGATCCTGTGAAAGCATCTTCTGTGGAAGCGGTTGACATTTCCTTCACCTCGTAACGCTAGGAGGAAGACAGGCTGTGGGAGGAGCTGTTCTTGGGGCTTGGGGGGGTCTTTGCTTCAGTCGTGGTTGTGGGTTTGGGAGGCCAGTCGGGGTCGACCCGCAGCTCCTGGGCCAGATGCATGTAGCGTGCTTTGGGGGTCTTGTTCCTTCGGCAGCAGAGCCACGACAGGCATCTGGATCCCCGGAGATCGACACCTGACTATCAGTAGCACACCAGAATGAACACACAGAAACAAGAAAAGGCCATCAGCGCAAACGTTTCAGTCACACCATCAAGACATTGCTTTTTCATTTGTTCCCTCATAAAAGACTCTAAAAAGCTCAAAATTCCTCCGTAGGTTTTCTCATAAAAATAAATTGGAATAAATGGTGCTTTGCTACCCCACCAGGTTCTTCAGCCAAACCAACCCCTTCAGCAGGCAACTAATTTACAGCAGTTGACAGTGTAGTTTTTCCAAGGCATAAGATCTGCTTGAAACATAAAATCGCAAATGCATTCTAAATGTAATATTTTAAATGATCATTTTTCTAAATATATAATAAAATAGTTATTTGGCAAATGAAATATGGGGACAGGTTCAGTATATAACAAGAATATGTTTGCATAACTATGCAAAATTTTTCCAATGTCTAAAATTGAAAAATTCTAAAAGTACATTAATACACACTTTGAATTCTGCTCATTCGCAGGGAAATAAAAAAAAAAAAAAAAAAAAAAGGTAGCAGTGTAAGAGCAGTGCATAAAAAACTAACGGAACTTCTAAAGCTATTTGCCAAATGAACATAGGTAAATTAATTTACGGCCCAGGTCCCGGCTTGCTGATGAAAAAATATCGCTTTCAGTTTATCTGAGGGCTCTACTGAACTAAATTATTTCCTGAACTTGACATAATATGGTCAACCAAGACCTCAACGCACTGTAGCCCCCCAGGACCAAGACCTGATACGAACCATGCGAACACTGACCGAATTGGCTGAAGTAAGGGCAGAATCCGGCAAAGGAGTGGGGAAACATGCGTGGCCCGTCATGTCCGCGCAGCGCTACGATACGTACCTGAGTCCGCCAGACCACGGGCCGGCACGCCACACAGCTACAGGTAACACGAGAGACTTTGTGGTGCATGCAGCAGTGCCTAGCAGCGACTGCATTGGAGCTTAAAGCTGTCAGACGGAAAGGAAGACGGGGTGGGGGGGATGGCCACCCTACAGAGCCCTCCTCAAGGGCAGAAGTCAGGAAAGGAGGAGGGGTCAGATTACGGCAATCACTGCTGGCACATGCAAGGTCAAAGGTCACAGAGCAAGGGAGGGCGAAGAGGAGAGGGAGGTGCAAGGGACACCAGGAAGTGACAGCTACAGCGAATAAAGTGTGAGATTGCCAACCTGAGGTGTCTGTGCAGCAGCGGTCACGCCATAGCTGCCCTGCTTGTCTCGGCTGAACACAAGCTTCCATAAGACGATGTCAAGGACGAGAGTCTATGGAATATTGCATTGGGCAGGAGAAAATTAAAAGAGCTACTGATCACACCTATTTGCATTTAACTAGGAAATACGATTTTTGTATTAGTTGAGAACAAGTCTGTGGGGGGTTATTATAAAGAAAAGGGAAAGAAACGGTAATTAGTAAATTTCCACTTTATCTCTTTTTTTAAAAAACAGTTTTTCATTACAGATCTAGCGACTGGTGGAAGGATCTAGGCAAGCAGTTGTGTCCTTTATGATGTGATACTGAGCGAAACTGTGTGCTACATCGTTTCCAGATGCCGCCTCTGTGGAGGATGCACAAAGCGCTATCTACTGGTCCAGCACTGAAAGCCTGCCTCTGTGGGCTCTACGGAGGGTGGAGGACAGCAGTAGCTGTAGCTACCATGTAGCTGAAAACAGAAGTCTGATGCCCATCAGTGAAGAACAGCTCACCGTTCACCAGCACATTGTTCACAGTATCCTTGTTACCTTCTCCTTCCCATACTGAGACACACTGGCTCCTCGTGTTATAAACATTACCCTGGTTTTTAAAAACCCATCTCACAATTTCTTCACTCTACTTTTTTTTTTTTTATTTTAAAATTTCCATATGTTGCACCCAAGTAAAACAGCACTATGGGGCTGGCTTGATTCAACTCACTTCCACAGTATTTACAGCTTGAATTTGCTGTTCGTAATTGCTGGTAATCAACAACAAAATAAACAACACTGCACATTTTTATGGGACAAGTCGATCAATAATTAGTTCTCAATATGAGTTTGAGAAAACAAATTCTTATTTTCAGCCATTTTAGTTAGGGGCTAGATAGAGGATGGATGACATTTTTAAAGTCAGTCATTTAAACAACATTTTAATACTGTTTGACTATGTTTTTCTCTAAAGGAACTTACAATTTTAAGCTATACAGTGGGATAATTTTACCGGAGCAATTTAGGATAAGTACCTTGCTCAAGGGTACTACAGCCAGAGGTGGGATTTGAATCTCTAACCTTTGGGTCCAAAGGCACCAGCACTAACCACTACACTAATAGCTGACAAACACATGAAACACATCCCATGAATAGACACAGGGACATCTTCATTTGTGAACTTTTTCTGATTGCGACTGACATTTGATTTGCAAACAAATCAAGTTTAGCACACAACTCTGGTCCCAACTCTGTTTGTAAAGTGAGGAGCCAGTGTACTCAAAAAAAAAAAAAAAAGATGGTTATAAAACTTAAGTGGGGATGTACATTTTGAGCATTGAAGAATGCAATTAAAAACTAAATCAAAATAAATAAGTAACAGGAGGAGGATTCTGCTGAAAGGGACACTCCTGTGCACAGGACGACTATGCATTGCACCCTTGGTGTCCTAGAGCTGGAGGCCTAAGGACAAACACACCATGCCAGCCCAAGTCACAAGCCTTGAGGAACTGTGAACCAGGCATGGTGTTACACTGGACACTCTCAGACGGAAGAAAAGAAAGGGAAAAAACCCCCATTCCTGACACACTGGCCTTCCCCACATTCTCATGACCCTTTGTTCTCCAGAAATAGTGCTCTTAATCTACACTAGGCATCACTTAGGAGAAGATGACGAGATCTTCGTGCCATACAAGTTTGACTCTGTAGATGATGACTATGGCTGGTCTTACTCAAAAGTGACGCTTATGCAGCATAACTTACCTCCACCAGGGCTGACACGGCTGCATTAGCTAACATGATAAAGAGCATCATCATGCGCCAGTGGAATGGGACACACACAATCTAGGAGACATGGAGGAAAGGTCAGCTCGTCATCTGCTTTTAACCACTTTTCAAAAGGAAGACATTCCACATATATGAGTATTTTATTCTCCAAGTACTTATTTAGTAATGTATTTAAGTGCAGTCCTCTAACAGATTATTACAAAACTGCCCTTTCAGATATAATCTGCACTTCCTCATTATTTCCTGGTACATAATGAATAAGACAAAAAAAACCTGCTAAAACTCAAATATCAATCATAGCTATGCAGATGGTGGGTAGATAGAGAAATGCTTAAACATATAGTAATCCGAAACTCACCTCTAGGAATTCATCAATTTCAGGCACTCGATAAAACATGATAAAAAGCAGGAAGAAGTAGAGGATAAACGCTGATATCATAAATGGCCCTGCAAAGACAGACATTAACAACAAAAAACGTATTTACTGCTCACATAACGAAACAAAGAGAGAAAGAGACAAATACAGATATTCCACGAGGTCATGGCAACATACATACAATAACTTGCAAAAGAGCACTTACAGTTTGAATAAGTTGGTTGTCGGAAAGGCTTTCCTTTGGAGAACACGATGGCAACAATGAGATACTGGAAGGATGAGATGAAAAAAAGTGTAGTGTTCTCATAATTTCTGATGTTGTGGTCATCGTCTTCAGTTTCATTGTAGACCTCAGAGAAGCTAACATTGTGGGAACTGGACATACTGCAGGCACTAAAGGACAAAGAAGGGGAAATCGGTTTTTATCAGAAAACATTAATGAATTAAACGAATTCCCTTTCGTTTCACTGCTCCAAAAGACATCCATGGCCAAGTCATTTAGTAAACCCTTTAGCAAATTCACAATAGGAGCAATATCTGGCAAGACCATATCACACAATGAAGATAGGTAGTGTTTTTACTCACTCCAAGATAGGTGTCCAAGTGTCGTACCAGCTCTGGCGTTTCACCCAGAGGAAAGAAAAGGTCTGGAAGGCCAGGCAGATGAGGATCTGGGTGAGCACAGAGAAGAGCAGGGGCCCTGAGATGAGGCCTGATGGGGGGCGTTGTGCCACCAACTCCTTCCACGCTGGGTTCAGACTCACTGCAGAGGGACACAGATACATAATGAACGAGGCAAACGCAACCGACATACTGGATGTTACGGAGACACTGGGCCCACGGAGCAGAAGAATGAGTCCGATAGACTAAAGGATGCAGACCTGGGCCTGCGACCATTTCTGTTTTCCTTTCCTGGGCCAACAGGCAGCTTGTATTAGTGTGGTTTACTGGTAACGACCTTCTTAGTTTATTCTGTAGCTGTATTCTTGTAACACATTTCATGTTAACTGCCGATTACTCAATTGAAAATATACTGAATTATTTATTAATTGCTTATTCCTGTGCTCGGCTGATTTTCTGTTGGTTACAACTTATTTCTTACATCTTTCATATTCATTTTATATTCTTGCCTAAATTTCTTTCAGTATCCTCATTGCTACATGGTGATATGTGTGTTCTTGTCTGTATGTCTATGTCTATCTATAAATCATAGTATCTATACCTGGACTGCCATCAGCTGATTGTTTATGTTTTTCTTCCTGGCATAAACTGTACCTGTTCTCCCTATACAAAGGCATCGGTGAAATAAAAAAAAAAAAAAAAAACATTACACTTACAGTGGTTCCCTAACATACAAACTCTTCAGTGTGAAATTTTCAACATTATGAATTCTAAGTAGTATTTATTTGTTCATAAATAAAGACAGCATACAATTCCAATTGGATGGCAAAGCTTCGGATTTGCCGATAGCGACCATGAATTTTCAGTGCTGCCTCAAGTTTATCAACACCTTGATCTAGGTCTGGCTGGGGATCTTCATTGTGCTTTCTTATTTACAATGGGTCAAAGTAATCAGTCAGAGGACTGAGAACATACACGAGTCAGCATGAGGCATCCCCGCTCACCAGAGAGAGGGGCTGTCTGCACAAGTGCCATCCACAATCTGCTAAATGAGAGGGAGCGAGAAAAAGCCTGCTGCTGCCTCCCTCCCGGCAATGCTGTCACGTTGTTGACATTTACATTATATTTATTGATTTAGCATTCTCCCAAAAACGACATACAACTCGGAGTGAAGAAAACCGCTTTTTACAAAAGACACGAGATACAGACAGAGACATGCAATTCTCAAAACAGTCAATTATTCCAACACCAAGAGGAGCGCCTGGCTTGCTCTGTGTCACTTCAAGGAACCAACCAACTCTAGGTCCGAATAAAGCTTTTAAGCAGGGGGCCCCACTGTACTAGCCACCAAAAACAACAAACACTGTAAACCAAGGGCACAACTTGGCAGACTTAAGGATGAGGTGAATACTTGAGCCTCTCGGACAGCTTCTGCATATCTGCTACCAGAAAGTGTTCTTGGGAACAGTGGGAGCTCCAGTACTCACTTGTGAAGACGATAACCAGAATGATTGCAATGTCAATGAACAGGAACTGGAAGTCACCCAGGTTGCTGAGAATCTGAAACACAAGTAGCAGTGATAGGGTAAGGATGTAGCCAAAGTACTTCAGTATAAGTACTTCACCTCATAAATTCAAGAACATGAAAGGATGAAGGGACAGGGGCACTCACAGAGTACAGCAGAGTTACACTGATGTACTGGATAATGCTGTATAGCGCCATGAACTTGAACACGCAAAAAGAGGTGACGAGTGCGGCTCGGCCCTCCCTGCAGAGAAAAGTAGGGCACCACGTCACAATCCTTCAGCGCCTCTCTTCAATCCACTGTGGTGGAGTTGCGTACACACAAGACATTCCAACACAGTGAAGAGTAAATTATGGAATATTCGAAAGAAATATTCCAAAGAACCTCCATTTGCATTTGTTCATTTATCTGACACTTCTCGCACAAAGCAACTCACCACATTAAGCTACTTGCTCTGATTTACAATTTATACGCATGGGAAATTTCCACTGCTTCAGTTCACTGGAAGTATCTTACTCCAGGATACTACAGCAAGAGGTGGGATTCGAACCTGAAACCTCTGAGTGCAGGGCTGCAGCTCTCACCACGACACCACCCGTTTTAGCCTGTATTTATTAAAAACATCACACTGCTACCATGTGTAAAACGCAGCGCTGGCAGCCACACTGGTCTTTACAATACACTCCCTACAGGATAGCGGCACACGCCGTAACCAGGTGACTGCTCATGTCACTTGTCTTGGGGACAGGGTGAGTGTACCTGATAAGGCTGGGCACACAGGAGATGTTTGGGGTCTTTGAGGTGAAAGGGGAAGCCACAGACGCTTCCAGCTCTGACAGGGAGATGCCACTATGGGCTCTTTTCAGGGCCTGTAGGAGAAGGGGAGAAGGCCAAACACCACAGTAAAACACCTACAGCAACAATACTAAAGACCCGTGCAACAGCAACAATAGCGCAGTAGTCATTAGATCTATTATATCGAAAAGAGCGATTTAAATCTCAATTACATTTACATGCATCAATTCAGACGGCTCCTTTCTGCAAAACAGCATGCAGTGTTTAACCACTTAGAATGAATTACCAATTTATACAACTGGGTAATTTTTACTGTATCAGTTCAGGGTAAGCACCTTTGTCAGGGGTACTACGGTACAACAGAATCAAACCCAGGTCCTTTGAATACCACATGATGGCTGTAACCATTAGATTAACTGCAACCTCTACAACAACACTTACTATAATTTACCATTTTATTAAAAGGAATGGATCCTTACTGAGAGTTACATTTTTGAGCTTCCTTACAGATTTATATAGATTGTTGTGTTAGTATGTTCTACACTTTATGCCAATATAATGCTATGATGAAATAATTAACTACAGTGAATCCCTATTTACTGACAACTGCACTAGTGAACAGAATTCATGTTTTGACACTTTATTACACGTGATTGCAAACTTTTTTTTAAAATACTTACACCACAATCGTTCGCGCCGTCACCACACATTCCCACAAAATAACTGGAAAAAGACGACAACAGCATTTTAGTTATGAACTTTGACAATACCTCTCTAAGAGGACCTTTTATTCTGATTCTCGTATGCTCTTTTTTTCACCTTTTATATGAGCTTAATAACAGTTAGAAAGATAGAATCTCAACTATATAAAGACAGAACCCTTTACAATATGGATGTAAGTTACCCATCAGTCTGAAATGCACATAGTTTCCTAGGGACAGAAAGTTTACATGTATTCATTTACCTGACACTTTTATCCAAAGTGATGTACAGTGTTAAACTACTTCCATCAATTTACCCATTTATAAGGCTGATAAGTTTTTTTTTGTAACTGGAACAATTTAAGCAAGTAACGTGGTCAAGGCTAAGACAACAGTAGGTGGGATGCAAACTGGGTCCAAAGGTGCCAACTCTAACCAGTTTGCACCTCCTGCCCCTGTTAGTAGTTCAAATTCGTTTGATAGTATAAAGAGGAGGCTGTAGTGGCACCTGTGCCTACTGGAGCTTCACAATTCACATTTATGTGGTAACGAATAAAGAAGTCCTAAACCAAGTCTCCATCCATCTTGGCCTTGGCTCCAGAAAGCAATGTTAATTTCCCTAAAATTACAGAATCCAGCACTCAGTCTATCTGCTCTGGAATACTGTGGGGCTGGCGATCAAAGCCAACAGATGTAGGCGAGACAGTGCTGAACTCACTCTACACTCTGTAGTGCTTCGACCAGTTCCGTCTTCTGTTCTGGAGCCATCCGGGCAAACACAGTGCCATGAAGGACGAGCTGCCAGGAAAAAAAAGCCGGTGGGATTACGTTCACCGTTTACACCATTACATGAGAGTGGACCACTGTAAACCAAGGTCATACAGTGCTGCGATGAGTGGTTCACCTTCTGGAGCAGGTCCTGGAAGTGCTCTGTGATGACAGCAAAGGATTTGCCATTCATGGCAAAGTGATATTGCTGTTGAACCCGGGGCTCCTCACCGTGGTCCACGTCCTCAAGAGTGATTCCCACTTCCTGCAGGAAAAGAAAGACAAAAGGGATGTGTTCCTCTCAGTGCCTGTGTGGGGTCTTTACTATACTACCCTGTACTGCTGTTTCAACAGGAACCTGAACAGCAGGGCGTTTAGTGGGGTTATTGCCACTACCTTCAAAATTGAAGGACCTAACCCCAAACCAAACATCCCAGTGTAGCACCTTTGATCAAGGTGTAAAAAAAAAAAAAAAAAAAAGATTACACTGCTGTATTAACAATGAATAAGTGTAAAGGTCAGAAAATAAATGACCATTCTGTTGTAAATATGAGCACTGTTTTTGAATCCTAGTGAACCCATGGTTAAGACAGGCTTTATTTACAAGTGGACTCTGGACCATGGCATGACCAGCAGATCAGTTACTAATTTACAGAAAGGTGACAAAAACTCATACGATCCAACATTGTGTACTTCTTCTGGTATATTCAATAAAACACACACACACACACACACACACACACACACACACACACACACAAAATCTGAGCCAAGCTGTAACTAGACGAGTAGAATTTATTCAAAACATGTGTGTGTGTGTGTGTATTCAAAACACATTTTAGAAAAAATTCATTGCTGTCCAAATCAAAATCAGGAAATTCAAAAGTGAACGAGAAGCGTTAAACGATGGGCAAGCACAGTCGCCCCTGACCACTGACCTCTAGGTGGACACCCTTTCCGGGATGTTTTACTGGATTGTCGGCATAACGCCAGTTGATGGTGGCAGCCTGGCCATCCCTGGGAGGGAACGCGTCGGCGATGATGACCCGCTCCTCGGGGAGAATCATGCCGCAGTCTCGCGCCACCGATATGGCCGTCAGCATGTTATCACCTGTAGGGAGATGGTTCAGCCTACAGTGGGAACTGACCGAGCTGCTTCCTGATGCTCAACCTGCCACACTGACATTCCATTTATACTTTGTCAACATACTTTCCTCACTTAATGTGTGCTGAAATCATTGTAAACTTCCTTCTTCTGTATGCTGCAGTGTTCTAGTTTCCTCACTGCATCACAAGAAGCTTAAGTCACCCTGGATATAGGCTTCAAGTAAATAAATGCATTGCCCAGATAAATACTGAAGATGACTCATGGATCCAATTTTAAGTGTACAAAAACACAATTACCTTATATCCTCTAAAAAAAATTTTAGATCCCATGAAATAAACATATTTGGTCAGAAATTTCAATTCATAAAGTAGAAAAACAGTATACAGTGACAATAAACGAAGAGGTGAGTGGTGTGTAAGCACAGGGCTGATAGAAAAACTGCTTTAACCTTGGAAAACAGATGATGTAAAACCATATTGGGTAGGCAGGTTGTAAAGAAAACTTTTGCCAGGTTTTTTTTTTTTGCTCTTTTTTTATTCTGAATTTGTCTTCATAATATGGGAAAAGATCATCTCCAGTCACACACAGATACTTAGGAAAACATTTAATAATAATAATAATAATAATAACAAAAAAAAAGTGTTATTTTCCTTTTAATTTACATCTAGAAGAGTCTGTTCTGACATTCTGTTGCTCTTGTGTGGCCTGCTGTCTCACTTCAGGCCACCCTTGGAACAAGAAAATAGATTTAAAATAACATTTCCTCCATTTCTCTGGTGGCCTTTCAGGAGTTTTTCTGCCCACTTCCAGTTCAATGGAGCACTCCTCAAGTCCCTCATTCCCTTTTCCTCTATAATGACATCAGCCTCACATTTAGAGTTTACCCATGTCGTGTGTAGAGGCCTGCTACCCTCTTTCCTTTCTCACCTGTGACCATCACGGTGCGAATATTGGCTCGCCGCAGGTCCTCCAGGACCCCTGGGGTCTCGGCCTTCAACTTATTCTGCATGACGATCAGCCCCAAGAATTCCATGTTTGTCTCAATGACATCCCTGAAGAAGACGGTAGAACTGCTATCAATCAGTTGCAACGTCAATTCAAAACCTGAGGCTCATGCACCTCATCCTGTCAGGCTATGCAGGATCTACAGCAGCCGTGCAGAACATGGGCTGGAGTAAAAGCAGGGTACACACAGCCCTCTACGAACTACCTGAGAAACGTGGTATAGGCAGCGCACAGTACCTGTTTATGTTCTGCACTTTGTGCCAGGTGAGCTTGGATTCGAGACGCCGGTGGGCCAAGGCAATTACCCGGAAGCCCTGCTTCGTGTAATTCTCCAACACTTCTGAGAAGTCATCTGGGACTATAGGAGCAAATACAGAAAACAGACATTTCGAAATTATAAGGTGCAATACATGAAATTACTCCTGGGGAACTAGCAGCTATTCTCTTAATTCAAATTTGCAGAACCTAATATGCAGAAACTTATAGATAATGAATGTTTTCAGCAAACACCTTGTGTTAGGAGGAAGTGGGGGAGAGTAAAAAAAAAAAAAAAAAAAAAAAAAATCTATAGTACATGTACAAAAGTTAAGACTTTACAAGACACTTCCTAAGTAACTCAATGAAGACAGAAAGAGAAATTGTACTGTGTATGTCCAGGGACACCTGAATTCAGGTCTGCTGCTGTGAAACCAATATGTTTACAGTGAACATAGTGGAACCAAGCTGGACCTGTTTCCTTTCTGCAGAGGCTGGTCACCACCTCTGGGGCCCCTTTAAGGTAGGCATCCATGCGTTTCTCTCCCAGCAGCCTGGCCACTACTGTCATCCTCTGCAGCGCCGAGGAAAACGGAAACTGGCGAACGATGCCAATCTCATACGATGACTGGGGCAAACAGCAGAGCACAGCTGTATCACTTATCACTGATCCAGACTTTTTCAGACATCAATAAAGCAGCCACCACTTAGAGTAAGAGAAAACTCACCGACAGGTCATAGAGCTCCTGGAATGGTAAAAAAAAAGAAAGGAGAACAAAAATGTATTAAAATGAAGAAGAAAACTATACATTAAGTAGTGGAAAACAATAATCACATAATATATGAAGACACTGGCTCTTGAAATTCAAATACAGTTGGAACCTGAAGTTTGTCTGTAATTTGTTCTGAAAATAATGAATAAAAAGTCCAAAGAAACTTTTTATGACTTTAAACACTACAATTCATACCACTTGAAAATTACTAACTATAAAAAATACATAATTTCCACGACCTTGTAATAAATCCTGACAGTTAACAAATGCATCCCGCAAGCATCTGCAGTGCTTATCAGCTTCTGGCCACTTCCAACTTTCTTATCAAAAATGAAAAGGTCAGTAAAAGATGTCCCTTGATCTGTTCATGAACTAGATTCTGTCTCAAGTTCTCAAATAAAGCAAGAATACATCAAAATGAAAAGTAAACCTCTGAAACTTCAAACTACATTAAAACAAAACTAAAGTGACAGAAAATAATACCCTCTCTCCACAACCTTCTACACAATGCCAATTTTTGACTCTTCATCCCATAAACGCGTGCAGCACTCATCTTGTTATTAGCGACTGACGTTCAAACAAGAAAGGGACTGTAAGCATTGTGGAAGTGAGCTGAATGAAGGCTCATGCTATTCTGTTATGGAATACTTTACTGACATCCATCAGCTGAGCATGTAAACGCAACTCATTTGCTCCACAAACCAACAATTTTATAAAATAGGTATGTAAAGCGGCTGGTGAACATCTCAGATATTTGAAGAACAGCTACATGTGAAACACTGCAAGCTTGAGTATTAGCTTTAAACACCACCACCACCTGAAGCATGGTAACGACTCAGTTTCACTAATAAATGAGCTCTGTGAACACTTGTATGACACCAACCTGGAAACCAAGGACACATGTGCACCAAAGCAGAGGGAGGAGGGAAGGAGGTGGGGCTATACGTGAGTCGACTGGGGTCAATCAGGTGGGTGCAGTGGCATACCATGTCCGGCTCCTTGGACACCTCCTCTGACTTAGGAAGCAGCTGCTTGGGTGGCCGCACTACGGTGGGCATGATGTGATCATGGAGGGACGTCTCTTCCTCAGTCGCTTCCTCCAGAATCTACGTGCAGAAGATGAAGACGTGAAAAAATTATACTGGAATGATTCCCTCTCAAAAAAAAAAAAAAAAAAGCAAAAAAAGCTGTAGTTCAGAAAAAGCAGTTTCTCATGCCTGAACTGCTGTTATCATATACTTACTGTGACCTTAAAAATGTGGCTCCAAATTATTAAAAAACAACTTGTTCAGATGGTATTCACCATGAAAACATGGAGTATGATTTAAGAGCTTTGATGAACAGATCCACACTGGGCCAGCTAATATCGAGTTCAGTCAGCAAACGTTAGTGAACCCACCCATCCGGTGGCCTCGAACATCTTGAGATCCAGAGGGTCTCCGGACAGCTCGCCCTCGATTTTGGTGAGCGAGTGACAGGTGGCCATGCACGCTACAAACTGTGATTTTACAAGCGGCTCCTTACAGACCTTCTCTTCCGACAGGTAGAAACTGCAAAGGCACACGAGAGTCATGCAGATGGACAAAGAAAACCCACTGAGGACCGATTACAACCTCTACTGACTGCCAGCGAGTATGTATGCACAGGTGGTCCTTGGCTTACGAGAGGGTTCTGCCCTGATGACCAGTCATAAGTCAACTACAGACACCCCTCTACTGACGTAAATCCGGATTTACGTCAAAAAATTCCCGGCATACACATTATTTACGGATAACGCTTTTATTTTGCCCAAAACATCTGAAATACGTTACACGCAAGTTGGCATAACCAGACAAGGCAGGAAGCTGCATCTTCCTCATATGTAAATTTTGACTTACATAACAGGAAGAATGGTCTATTTGCGCAAGTCAAGGAGTGTCTGTACATTGTTAGTTGACAATCCACTTATACTGTTTTATGAACCATAAGGACATATAAACAATTAACATGCATCAATGCTGAGTTATATAATGGGGCTTATAAATGTTTATATTTTACCAATTTCACACATTTATGTCAAAATAACACTTATGAAATGAAATACAGCACAGGTAATTATTTATTAATACTGTAGTTAATACTATAGAATATTATTGGATATTGAATAGTCACTTTTTTCTCGATAGCTATTTTAAATAAACACTGATTTGCGGGGAATCCCAAACAAAGTTTTGTAAACACAATACAGCTGTTGCTAGATAGCCAAACAATAACAGATATGGCGCCTTGTTACGATGTTATCAGATGGAGCTGCTGTTGTTAAGATGTTAAAACCAAACGCTAGGGATAGAAAATATAAAGTTAATGGATGTGGTGGTCAGAGGACTTCCTCCATTTGTGTCTATACATGTGTAGACACATAAATACATAGGTAGCTATAGACAGACAAGGACACTATTCATGCCAAGGAGAAATTGCTCAGTGCACTCACCAAATAGTATGAACAAGACAGTGTCACTGAACATGAGCATGTTCATAGTCCTTCTCACCTGCCCTTCTCTGCTCGATGGATCCCCCAAAGGTCCAGCCCATCTTCAGTAAGAGTGCCCGTCTACGCAAGGAGCAAGTAAAAACATTAAAACATACAAACTGCTGCAAAGGCTTGTCGGAAGTCCATGGAATTACTGTATTGCTCAGTCTGGGGACTCTGTCTCTGTTGCAATATGAGCTGAAGCGTTAATACCCGCATGAAGCCCAACATTCACACTGACTGTACCTCAAGACTTCTTTACTTCACTGAAGGAGGACCTCAGAAGATATGTCCGTGTGTGTCAGCGCACCTTATCAAAGCACACCAGGTTGATCTGTCCACAGATGTTGATCCTCTGGGGGCTGATGCAGAAGATGCCGATGCGCTTGAGGCGACGCTGGGCGTAGACGATACCTGCCGTCATGGCAGCAGGAAGAGCAGGGGGCACCGTGATAGTGATGATGTCCAGTGACTCGATGATGATAGTTTTAGCCGGCACCTAGAGTCAGATCAGATGCCAGGCGTCTCAGGAAGTCAGCATCGGGCTGTTCAGTTTTCCTACCTATATCCTAGTGCTGCTGAGAAAACAAAGGCACCTACGTGGTTTATGATGCTCAGGACGATGGAGTACACAAAGCCGATCCCTGCCACACCCACCAGGCACAGCAGGAAGAGGTAGGCGTCACGGTACAATTTGAAATCGGTGGGCTTGGGGTAGAGGATGGAGCGCACCAGCTGACCCTTGGCGGTACTGAAGCCTGGGAAAGCAGGAGGCGTTACATAGCAATATGAAAATATGTAAGCTGTAGTAAATCATACCAGTAATAGTGAAGTAAAAATGCTGAATACAAAACATTTATTTTCATTACAAATCAATGAAGATGGTCATTTGCTTGGGGGGCGTGGTGGCGCAGTGGGTTGGCCCAGGTCCTGCTTTCCAGTGGGTCTGGGGTTCGAGTCCCGCTTGGGGTGTCTTGCAACGAACTGGCATCCCATCCTGGGTGTGTCCCCTCCCCCTCCGGCCCTATGCCCTGTGTTGCTGGGTAGGCTCCGGTTCCCCGCGACCCCGTATGGGACAAGCGGTTCAGATAACGTGTGTGTGTGGTCATTTTCTTCATTACAAATATTATGGCATTAATCACTGTCAGGTGTAAAAAAAAAAAAAAAATGTTTAGGTTTATTCTTAAATTTTAGGTGACATTTTTTTCCCCATAAGAAATAATGGAAAATCAACCCCTAATGATGGGAATTTGCCTAACGCGATGACTTCGCGTTTTGTGGTAAAATCACAAATCAGAAAAAAAGTGACTGTAGGGGTTGTTACCTGTCCTGACCACCACTGCCTTGACCTGTTCTCCCGAGTAGAAGCGCGTTTGGATGACACTGGTTCCGCAGAACAGCGTGTGCCTCTTGTGCTCCTCCGTGCTGTAAGTGCTGTCGCCCGCTTCCCTCTTCACACTGTGTCCAGGGTCGGGTAGGTTGGTTTTGGTGACGGGGACACTCTCACCTAGGGAGACAGACAAGCAAACGGGACAGCATGTATGACAGCATTTGCACATTCGCCGCTGAAGGACATGACAAAAATGACGATTCGGTAAAA